>NW_027143965.1:0-44127 GCF_026170545.1 Melanerpes formicivorus
TTGCCATCTGATCTAACTTCTGGAGGCAGTCAAAATGATCCTTAGAATTCTTCCCTACCTTATTCCTGTGCTGAGATACAGGCTGCTCCAACCTGCTGTAAAATGCTTGATTTCGAGAGTGAGCGAAACTAATGAAAACATTGTTGGGGTAAAACCTAAAGGGAAAGACCTAGCACCAAATCCAATTTGCCATCTGATCTAACTTCTGGAGGCAGTCAAAATGGTCCTTAGAATTCTTCCCTACCTTATTCCTGTGCTGAGATACAGGCTGCTCCAACCTGCTGTAAAATGCTTGATTTCGAGAGTGAGCGAAACTAATGAAAACATTGTTGGGGTAAAACCTAAAGGGAAAGACCTAGCACCAAATCCAATTTGCCATCTGATCTAACTTCTGGAGGCAGTCAAAATGATCCTTAGAATTCTTCCCTACCTTATTCCTGTGCTGAGATACAGGCTGCTCCAACCTGCTGTAAAATGCTTGATTTCGAGAGTGAGCGAAACTAATGAAAACATTGTTGGGGTAAAACCTAAAGGGAAAGACCTAGCACCAAATTCCATTGGCCATCTGATCTAACTTCTGGAGGCAGTCAAAATGATCCTTAGAATTCTTCCCTACCTTATTCCTGTGCTGAGATACAGGCTTGCTCCAACCTGCTGTAAAATGCTTGATTTCGAGAGTGAGCGAAACTAATGAAAAACATTGTTGGGGTAAAACCCTAAAGGGAAAGACCTAGCACCAAATCCAATTTGCCATCTGATCTAACTTCTGGAGGCAGTCAAAGTGATCCTTAGAATTCTTCCCTACCTTATTCCTGTGCTGAGATACAGGCTGCTCCAACCTGCTGTAAAATGCTTGATTTCGAGAGTGAGCGAAACTAATGAAAACATTGTTGGGGTAAAACCTAAAGGGAAAGACCTAGCACCAAATCCAATTTGCCATCTGATCTAACTTCTGGAGGCAGTCAAAATGAGTATTTGAATTCTTCCCTACCTTATTCCTGTGCTGAGATACAGGCTGCTCCCAACCTGCTGTAAAATGCTTGATTTTGAGAGTGAGCGAAACTAATGAAAACATTGTTGGGGTAAAACCTAAAGGGAAAGACCTAGCACCAAATCCAATTTGCCATCTGATCTAACTTCTGGAGGCAGTCAAAATGAGTATTTGAATTCTTCCCTACCTTATTCCTGTGCTGAGATACAGGCTGCTCCAACCTGCTGTAAAATGCTTGATTTCGAGAGTGAGCGAAACTAATGAAAACATTGTTGGGGTAAAAACCTAAAGGGGAAAGACCTAGCACCAAATCCAATTTGCCATCTGATCTAACTTCTGGAGGCAGTCAAAATGATCCTTAGAATTCTTCCCTACCTTATTCCTGTGCTGAGATACAGGCTGCTCCAACCTGCTGTAAAATGCTTGATTTCGAGAGTGAGCGAAACTAATGAAAACATTGTTGGGGTAAAACCTAAAGGGAAAGACCTAGCACCAAATCCAATTTGCCATCTGATCTAACTTCTGGAGGCAGTCAAAATGATCCTTAGAATTCTTCCCTACCTTATTCCTGTGCTGAGATACAGGCTGCTCCAACCTGCTGTAAAATGCTTGATTTCGAGAGTGAGCGAAACTAATGAAAACAATGTTGGGGTAAAACCTAAAGGGAAAGACCTAGCACCAAATCCAATTTGCCATCTGATCTAACTTCTGGAGGCAGTCAAAATGATCCTTAGAATTCTTCCCTACCTTATTCCTGTGCTGAGATACAGGCTGCTCCAACCTGCTGTAAAATGCTTGATTTCGAGAGTGAGCGAAACTAATGAAAACATTGTTGGGGTAAAAACCTAAAGGGAAAGACCTAGCACCAAATCCAATTTGCCATCTGATCTAACTTCTGGAGGCAGTCAAAATGAGTATTTGAATTCTTCCCTACCTTATTCCTGTGCTGAGATACAGGCTGCTCCAACCTGCTGTAAAATGCTTGATTTTGAGAGTGAGCGAAACTAATGAAAACATTGTTGGGGTAAAACGTAAAGGGAAAGACCTAGCACCAAATCCAATTTGCCATCTGATCTAACTTCTGGAGGCAGTCAAAATGATCCTTAGAATTCTTCCCTACCTTATTCCTGTGCTGAGATACAGGCTGCTCCAACCTGCTGTAAAATGCTTGATTTCGAGAGTGAGCGAAACTAATGAAAACATTGTTGGGGTAAAACCTAAAGGGAAAGACCTAGCACCAAATCCAATTTGCCATCTGATCTAACTTCTGGGAGGCAGTCAAAATGAGTATTTGAATTCTTCCCTACCTTATTCCTGTGCTGAGATACAGGCTGCTCCAACCTGCTGTAAAATGCTTGATTTCGAGAGTGAGCGAAACTAATGAAAACATTGTTGGGGTAAAACCTAAAGGGAAAGACCTAGCACCAAATCCAATTTGCCATCTGATCTAACTTCTGGAGGCAGTCAAAATGATCCTTAGAATTCTTCCCTACCTTATTCCTGTGCTGAGATACAGGCTGCTCCAACCTGCTGTAAAATGCTTGATTTCGAGAGTGAGCGAAAACTAATGAAAACATTGTTGGGGTAAAACCTAAAGGGAAAGACCTAGCACCAAATCCAATTTGCCATCTGATCTAACTTCTGGAGGCAGTCAAAATGATCCTTAGAATTCTTCCCTACCTTATTCCTGTGCTGAGATACAGGCTGCTCCAACCTGCTGTAAAATGCTTGATTTCGAGAGTGAGCGAAACTAATGAAAACATTGTTGGGGTAAAACCTAAAGGGAAAGACCTAGCACCAAATCCAATTTGCCATCTGATCTAACTTCTGGAGGCAGTCAAAATGATCCTTAGAATTCTTCCCTACCTTATTCCTGTGCTGAGATACAGGCTGCTCCAACCTGCTGTAAAATGCTTGATTTCGAGAGTGAGCGAAACTAATGAAAAACATTGTTGGGGTAAAACCTAAAGGGAAAGACCTAGCACCAAATCCAATTTGCCATCTGATCTAACTTCTGGAGGCAGTCAAAATGATCCTTAGAATTCTTCCCTACCTTATTCCTGTGCTGAGATACAGGCTGCTCCAACCTGCTGTAAAATGCTTGATTTCGAGAGTGAGCGAAACTAATGAAAACATTGTTGGGGTAAAACCTAAAGGGAAAGACCTAGCACCAAATCCAATTTGCCATCTGATCTAACTTCTGGAGGCAGTCAAAATGATCCTTAGAATTCTTCCCTACCTTATTCCTGTGCTGAGATACAGGCTGCTCCAACCTGCTGTAAAATGCTTGATTTCGAGAGTGAGCGAAACTAATGAAAACATTGTTGGGGGTAAAACCTAAAGGGAAAGACCTAGCACCAAATCCAATTTGCCATCTGATCTAACTTCTGGAGGCAGTCAAAATGATCCTTAGAATTCTTCCCTACCTTATTCCTGTGCTGAGATACAGGCTGCTCCAACCTGCTGTAAAATGCTTGATTTCGAGAGTGAGCGAAACTAATGAAAACATTGTTGGGGGTAAAACCTAAAGGGAAAGACCTAGCACCAAATCCAATTTGCCATCTGATCTAACTTCTGGAGGCAGTCAAAATGAGTATTTGAATTCTTCCCTACCTTATTCCTGTGCTGAGATACAGGCTGCTCCAACCTGCTGTAAAATGCTTGATTTCGAGAGTGAGCGAAACTAATGAAAACATTGTTGGGGTAAAAACCTAAAGGGAAAGACCTAGCACCAAATTCCATTGGCCATCTGATCTAACTTCTGGAGGCAGTCAAAATGATCCTTAGAATTCTTCCCTACCTTATTCCTGTGCTGAGATACAGGCTGCTCCAACCTGCTGTAAAATGCTTGATTTCGAGAGTGAGCGAAACTAATGAAAACATTGTTGGGGTAAAACCTAAAGGGAAAGACCTAGCACCAAATCCAATTTGCCATCTGATCTAACTTCTGGAGGCAGTCAAAATGATCCTTAGAATTCTTCCCTACCTTATTCCTGTGCTGAGATACAGGCTGCTCCAACCTGCTGTAAAATGCTTGATTTCGAGAGTGAGCGAAACTAATGAAAACATTGTTGGGGTAAAACCTAAAGGGAAAGACCTAGCACCAAATTCCATTGGCCATCTGATCTAACTTCTGGAGGCAGTCAAAATGATCCTTAGAATTCTTCCCTACCTTATTCCTGTGCTGAGATACAGGCTGCTCCAACCTGCTGTAAAATGCTTGATTTCGAGAGTGAGCGAAACTAATGAAAACATTGTTGGGGGTAAAACCTAAAGGGAAAGACCTAGCACCAAATCCAATTTGCCATCTGATCTAACTTCTGGAGGCAGTCAAAATGATCCTTAGAATTCTTCCCTACCTTATTCCTGTGCTGAGATACAGGCTGCTCCAACCTGCTGTAAAATGCTTGATTTCGAGAGTGAGCGAAACTAATGAAAACATTGTTGGGGTAAAACCTAAAGGGAAAGACCTAGCACCAAATTCCATTGGCCATCTGATCTAACTTCTGGAGGCAGTCAAAATGAGTATTTGAATTCTTCCCTACCTTATTCCTGTGCTGAGATACAGGCTGCTCCAACCTGCTGTAAAATGCTTGATTTCGAGAGTGAGCGAAACTAATGAAAACATTGTTGGGGTAAAACCTAAAGGGAAAGACCTAGCCACCAAATTCCATTGGCCATCTGATCTAACTTCTGGAGGCAGTCAAAATGATGATCCTTAGAATTCTTCCCTACCTTATTCCTGTGCTGAGATACAGGCTGCTCCAACCTGCTGTAAAATGCTTGATTTCGAGAGTGAGCGAAACTAATGAAAACATTGTTGGGGTAAAACCTAAAGGGAAAGACCTAGCACCAAATTCCATTGGCCATCTGATCTAACTTCTGGAGGCAGTCAAAATGATCCTTAGAATTCTTCCCTACCTTATTCCTGTGCTGAGATACAGGCTGCTCCAACCTGCTGTAAAATGCTTGATTTCGAGAGTGAGCGAAACTAATGAAAACATTGTTGGGGTAAAACCTAAAGGGAAAGACCTAGCACCAAATCCAATTTGCCATCTGATCTAACTTCTGGAGGCAGTCAAAATGATCCTTAGAATTCTTCCCTACCTTATTCCTGTGCTGAGATACAGGCTGCTCCAACCTGCTGTAAAATGCTTGATTTCGAGAGTGAGCAAAACTAATGAAAACATTGTTGGGGTAAAACCTAAAGGGAAAGACCTAGCACCAAATCCAATTTGCCATCTGATCTAACTTCTGGAGGCAGTCAAAATGATCCTTAGAATTCTTCCCTACCTTATTCCTGTGCTGAGATACAGGCTGCTCCAACCTGCTGTAAAATGCTTGATTTCGAGAGTGAGCGAAACTAATGAAAACATTGTTGGGGTAAAACCTAAAGGGAAAGACCTAGCACCAAATCCAATTTGCCATCTGATCTAACTTCTGGAGGCAGTCAAAATGATCCTTAGAATTCTTCCCTACCTTATTCCTGTGCTGAGATACAGGCTGCTCCAACCTGCTGTAAAATGCTTGATTTCGAGAGTGAGCGAAACTAATGAAAACATTGTTGGGGTAAAACCTAAAGGGAAAGACCTAGCACCAAATCCAATTTGCCATCTGATCTAACTTCTGGAGGCAGTCAAAATGATCCTTAGAATTCTTCCCTACCTTATTCCTGTGCTGAGATACAGGCTGCTCCAACCTGCTGTAAAATGCTTGATTTCGAGAGTGAGCGAAACTAATGAAAACATTGTTGGGGTAAAACCTAAAGGGAAAGACCTAGCACCAAATCCAATTTGCCATCTGATCTAACTTCTGGAGGCAGTCAAAATGATCCTTAGAATTCTTCCCTACCTTATTCCTGTGCTGAGATACAGGCTGCTCCAACCTGCTGTAAAATGCTTGATTTCGAGAGTGAGCGAAACTAATGAAAACATTGTTGGGGTAAAACCTAAAGGGAAAGACCCAGCACCAAATCCAATTTGCCATCTGATCTAACTTCTGGAGGCAGTCAAAATGATCCTTAGAATTCTTCCCTACCTTATTCCTGTGCTGAGATACAGGCTGCTCCAACCTGCTGTAAAATGCTTGATTTCGAGAGTGAGCGAAACTAATGAAAACATTGTTGGGGTAAAACCTAAAGGGAAAGACCTAGCACCAAATCCAATTTGCCATCTGATCTAACTTCTGGAGGCAGTCAAAATGATCCTTAGAATTCTTCCCTACCTTATTCCTGTGCTGAGATACAGGCTGCTCCAACCTGCTGTAAAATGCTTGATTTCGAGAGTGAGCGAAACTAATGAAAACATTGTTGGGGTAAAACCTAAAGGGAAAGACCTAGCACCAAATCCAATTTGCCATCTGATCTAACTTCTGGAGGCAGTCAAAATGGTCCTTAGAATTCTTCCCTACCTTATTCCTGTGCTGAGATACAGGCTGCTCCAACCTGCTGTAAAATGCTTGATTTCGAGAGTGAGCGAAACTAATGAAAACATTGTTGGGGTAAAACCTAAAGGGAAAGACCTAGCACCAAATTCCATTGGCCATCTGATCTAACTTCTGGAGGCAGTCAAAATGATCCTTAGAATTCTTCCCTACCTTATTCCTGTGCTGAGATACAGGCTGCTCCAACCTGCTGTAAAATGCTTGATTTCGAGAGTGAGCGAAACTAATGAAAACATTGTTGGGGTAAAACCTAAAGGGAAAGACCTAGCACCAAATCCAATTTGCCATCTGATCTAACTTCTGGAGGCAGTCAAAATGATCCTTAGAATTCTTCCCTACCTTATTCCTGTGCTGAGATACAGGCTGCTCCAACCTGCTGTAAAATGCTTGATTTCGAGAGTGAGCGAAACTAATGAAAACATTGTTGGGGTAAAACCTAAAGGGAAAGACCTAGCACCAAATTCCATTGGCCATCTGATCTAACTTCTGGAGGCAGTCAAAATGATCCTTAGAATTCTTCCCTACCTTATTCCTGTGCTGAGATACAGGCTGCTCCAACCTGCTGTAAAATGCTTGATTTCGAGAGTGAGCGAAACTAATGAAAACATTGTTGGGGTAAAACCTAAAGGGAAAGACCTAGCACCAAATCCAATTTGCCATCTGATCTAACTTCTGGAGGCAGTCAAAATGATCCTTAGAATTCTTCCCTACCTTATTCCTGTGCTGAGATACAGGCTGCTCCAACCTGCTGTAAAATGCTTGATTTCGAGAGTGAGCGAAACTAATGAAAACATTGTTGGGGTAAAACCTAAAGGGAAAGACCTAGCACCAAATCCAATTTGCCATCTGATCTAACTTCTGGAGGCAGTCAAAATGATCCTTAGAATTCTTCCCTACCTTATTCCTGTGCTGAGATACAGGCTGCTCCAACCTGCTGTAAAATGCTTGATTTCGAGAGTGAGCGAAACTAATGAAAACATTGTTGGGGTAAAACCTAAAGGGAAAGACCCAGCACCAAATCCAATTTGCCATCTGATCTAACTTCTGGAGGCAGTCAAAATGATCCTTAGAATTCTTCCCTACCTTATTCCTGTGCTGAGATACAGGCTGCTCCAACCTGCTGTAAAATGCTTGATTTCGAGAGTGAGCGAAACTAATGAAAACATTGTTGGGGTAAAACCTAAAGGGAAAGACCTAGCACCAAATCCAATTTGCCATCTGATCTAACTTCTGGAGGCAGTCAAAATGATCCTTAGAATTCTTCCCTACCTTATTCCTGTGCTGAGATACAGGCTGCTCCAACCTGCTGTAAAATGCTTGATTTCGAGAGTGAGCGAAACTAATGAAAACATTGTTGGGGTAAAACCTAAAGGGAAAGACCTAGCACCAAATTCCATTGGCCATCTGATCTAACTTCTGGAGGCAGTCAAAATGATCCTTAGAATTCTTCCCTACCTTATTCCTGTGCTGAGATACAGGCTGCTCCAACCTGCTGTAAAATGCTTGATTTCGAGAGTGAGCGAAACTAATGAAAACATTGTTGGGGTAAAACCTAAAGGGAAAGACCTAGCACCAAATCCAATTTGCCATCTGATCTAACTTCTGGAGGCAGTCAAAATGATCCTTAGAATTCTTCCCTACCTTATTCCTGTGCTGAGATACAGGCTGCTCCAACCTGCTGTAAAATGCTTGATTTCGAGAGTGAGCGAAACTAATGAAAACATTGTTGGGGTAAAACCTAAAGGGAAAGACCTAGCACCAAATCCAATTTGCCATCTGATCTAACTTCTGGAGGCAGTCAAAATGATCCTTAGAATTCTTCCCTACCTTATTCCTGTGCTGAGATACAGGCTGCTCCAACCTGCTGTAAAATGCTTGATTTCGAGAGTGAGCGAAACTAATGAAAACATTGTTGGGGTAAAACCTAAAGGGAAAGACCTAGCACCAAATTCCATTGGCCATCTGATCTAACTTCTGGAGGCAGTCAAAATGATCCTTAGAATTCTTCCCTACCTTATTCCTGTGCTGAGATACAGGCTGCTCCAACCTGCTGTAAAATGCTTGATTTCGAGAGTGAGCGAAACTAATGAAAACATTGTTGGGGTAAAACCTAAAGGGAAAGACCTAGCACCAAATCCAATTTGCCATCTGATCTAACTTCTGGAGGCAGTCAAAATGATCCTTAGAATTCTTCCCTACCTTATTCCTGTGCTGAGATACAGGCTGCTCCAACCTGCTGTAAAATGCTTGATTTCGAGAGTGAGCGAAACTAATGAAAACATTGTTGGGGTAAAACCTAAAGGGAAAGACCTAGCACCAAATTCCATTGGCCATCTGATCTAACTTCTGGAGGCAGTCAAAATGATCCTTAGAATTCTTCCCTACCTTATTCCTGTGCTGAGATACAGGCTGCTCCAACCTGCTGTAAAATGCTTGATTTCGAGAGTGAGCGAAACTAATGAAAACATTGTTGGGGTAAAACCTAAAGGGAAAGACCTAGCACCAAATCCAATTTGCCATCTGATCTAACTTCTGGAGGCAGTCAAAATGATCCTTAGAATTCTTCCCTACCTTATTCCTGTGCTGAGATACAGGCTGCTCCAACCTGCTGTAAAATGCTTGATTTCGAGAGTGAGCAAAACTAATGAAAACATTGTTGGGGTAAAACCTAAAGGGAAAGACCTAGCACCAAATCCAATTTGCCATCTGATCTAACTTCTGGAGGCAGTCAAAATGATCCTTAGAATTCTTCCCTACCTTATTCCTGTGCTGAGATACAGGCTGCTCCAACCTGCTGTAAAATGCTTGATTTCGAGAGTGAGCGAAACTAATGAAAACATTGTTGGGGTAAAACCTAAAGGGAAAGACCTAGCACCAAATCCAATTTGCCATCTGATCTAACTTCTGGAGGCAGTCAAAATGATCCTTAGAATTCTTCCCTACCTTATTCCTGTGCTGAGATACAGGCTGCTCCAACCTGCTGTAAAATGCTTGATTTCGAGAGTGAGCGAAACTAATGAAAACATTGTTGGGGTAAAACCTAAAGGGAAAGACCTAGCACCAAATCCAATTTGCCATCTGATCTAACTTCTGGAGGCAGTCAAAATGATCCTTAGAATTCTTCCCTACCTTATTCCTGTGCTGAGATACAGGCTGCTCCAACCTGCTGTAAAATGCTTGATTTCGAGAGTGAGCGAAACTAATGAAAACATTGTTGGGGTAAAACCTAAAGGGAAAGACCTAGCACCAAATCCAATTTGCCATCTGATCTAACTTCTGGAGGCAGTCAAAATGATCCTTAGAATTCTTCCCTACCTTATTCCTGTGCTGAGATACAGGCTGCTCCAACCTGCTGTAAAATGCTTGATTTCGAGAGTGAGCGAAACTAATGAAAACATTGTTGGGGTAAAACCTAAAGGGAAAGACCCAGCACCAAATCCAATTTGCCATCTGATCTAACTTCTGGAGGCAGTCAAAATGATCCTTAGAATTCTTCCCTACCTTATTCCTGTGCTGAGATACAGGCTGCTCCAACCTGCTGTAAAATGCTTGATTTCGAGAGTGAGCGAAACTAATGAAAACATTGTTGGGGTAAAACCTAAAGGGAAAGACCTAGCACCAAATCCAATTTGCCATCTGATCTAACTTCTGGAGGCAGTCAAAATGATCCTTAGAATTCTTCCCTACCTTATTCCTGTGCTGAGATACAGGCTGCTCCAACCTGCTGTAAAATGCTTGATTTCGAGAGTGAGCGAAACTAATGAAAACATTGTTGGGGTAAAACCTAAAGGGAAAGACCTAGCACCAAATCCAATTTGCCATCTGATCTAACTTCTGGAGGCAGTCAAAATGATCCTTAGAATTCTTCCCTACCTTATTCCTGTGCTGAGATACAGGCTGCTCCAACCTGCTGTAAAATGCTTGATTTCGAGAGTGAGCGAAACTAATGAAAACATTGTTGGGGTAAAACCTAAAGGGAAAGACCTAGCACCAAATCCAATTTGCCATCTGATCTAACTTCTGGAGGCAGTCAAAATGATCCTTAGAATTCTTCCCTACCTTATTCCTGTGCTGAGATACAGGCTGCTCCAACCTGCTGTAAAATGCTTGATTTCGAGAGTGAGCGAAACTAATGAAAACATTGTTGGGGTAAAACCTAAAGGGAAAGACCTAGCACCAAATTCCATTGGCCATCTGATCTAACTTCTGGAGGCAGTCAAAATGATCCTTAGAATTCTTCCCTACCTTATTCCTGTGCTGAGATACAGGCTGCTCCAACCTGCTGTAAAATGCTTGATTTCGAGAGTGAGCGAAACTAATGAAAACATTGTTGGGGTAAAACCTAAAGGGAAAGACCTAGCACCAAATCCAATTTGCCATCTGATCTAACTTCTGGAGGCAGTCAAAATGATCCTTAGAATTCTTCCCTACCTTATTCCTGTGCTGAGATACAGGCTGCTCCAACCTGCTGTAAAATGCTTGATTTCGAGAGTGAGCGAAACTAATGAAAACATTGTTGGGGTAAAACCTAAAGGGAAAGACCTAGCACCAAATCAAATTTGCCATCTGATCTAACTTCTGGAGGCAGTCAAAATGATCCTTAGAATTCTTCCCTACCTTATTCCTGTGCTGAGATACAGGCTGCTCCAACCTGCTGTAAAATGCTTGATTTCGAGAGTGAGCGAAACTAATGAAAACATTGTTGGGGTAAAACCTAAAGGGAAAGACCTAGCACCAAATCCAATTTGCCATCTGATCTAACTTCTGGAGGCAGTCAAAATGATCCTTAGAATTCTTCCCTACCTTATTCCTGTGCTGAGATACAGGCTGCTCCAACCTGCTGTAAAATGCTTGATTTCGAGAGTGAGCGAAACTAATGAAAACATTGTTGGGGTAAAACCTAAAGGGAAAGACCTAGCACCAAATCCAATTTGCCATCTGATCTAACTTCTGGAGGCAGTCAAAATGATCCTTAGAATTCTTCCCTACCTTATTCCTGTGCTGAGATACAGGCTGCTCCAACCTGCTGTAAAATGCTTGATTTCGAGAGTGTGCGAAACTAACGAAAACATTGTTGGGGTAAAACCTAAAGGGAAAGACCTAGCACCAAATCCAATTTGCCATCTGATCTAACTTCTGGAGGCAGTCAAAATGATCCTTAGAATTCTTCCCTACCTTATTCCTGTGCTGAGATACAGGCTGCTCCAACCTGCTGTAAAATGCTTGATTTCGAGAGTGAGCGAAACTAATGAAAACATTGTTGGGGTAAAACCTAAAGGGAAAGGCCTAGCACCAAATTGCATTGGACATCTGATGTAACTTCTGGAGGCAGTCAAAATGAGTATTTGAATTCTTCCCTACCTTATTCCTGTGCTGAGATACAGGCTGCTCCAACCTGCTGTAAAATGCTTGATTTCGAGAGTGAGCGAAACTAATGAAAACATTGTTGGGGTAAAACCTAAAGGGAAAGACCTAGCACCAAATCCAATTTGCCATCTGATCTAACTTCTGGAGGCAGTCAAAATGATCCTTAGAATTCTTCCCTACCTTATTCCTGTGCTGAGATACAGGCTGCTCCAACCTGCTGTAAAATGCTTGATTTCGAGAGTGAGCGAAACTAATGAAAACATTGTTGGGGTAAAACCTAAAGGGAAAGACCTAGCACCAAATCCAATTTGCCATCTGATCTAACTTCTGGAGGCAGTCAAAATGATCCTTAGAATTCTTCCCTACCTTATTCCTGTGCTGAGATACAGGCTGCTCCAACCTGCTGTAAAATGCTTGATTTCGAGAGTGAGCGAAACTAATGAAAACATTGTTGGGGTAAAACCTAAAGGGAAAGACCTAGCACCAAATCCAATTTGCCATCTGATCTAACTTCTGGAGGCAGTCAAAATGGTCCTTAGAATTCTTCCCTACCTTATTCCTGTGCTGAGATACAGGCTGCTCCAACCTGCTGTAAAATGCTTGATTTCGAGAGTGAGCGAAACTAATGAAAACATTGTTGGGGTAAAACCTAAAGGGAAAGACCTAGCACCAAATTCCATTGGCCATCTGATCTAACTTCTGGAGGCAGTCAAAATGATCCTTAGAATTCTTCCCTACCTTATTCCTGTGCTGAGATACAGGCTGCTCCAACCTGCTGTAAAATGCTTGATTTCGAGAGTGAGCGAAACTAATGAAAACATTGTTGGGGTAAAACCTAAAGGGAAAGACCTAGCACCAAATCCAATTTGCCATCTGATCTAACTTCTGGAGGCAGTCAAAATGATCCTTAGAATTCTTCCCTACCTTATTCCTGTGCTGAGATACAGGCTGCTCCAACCTGCTGTAAAATGCTTGATTTCGAGAGTGAGCGAAACTAATGAAAACATTGTTGGGGTAAAACCTAAAGGGAAAGACCTAGCACCAAATTCCATTGGCCATCTGATCTAACTTCTGGAGGCAGTCAAAATGATCCTTAGAATTCTTCCCTACCTTATTCCTGTGCTGAGATACAGGCTGCTCCAACCTGCTGTAAAATGCTTGATTTCGAGAGTGAGCGAAACTAATGAAAACATTGTTGGGGTAAAACCTAAAGGGAAAGACCTAGCACCAAATCCAATTTGCCATCTGATCTAACTTCTGGAGGCAGTCAAAATGATCCTTAGAATTCTTCCCTACCTTATTCCTGTGCTGAGATACAGGCTGCTCCAACCTGCTGTAAAATGCTTGATTTCGAGAGTGAGCGAAACTAATGAAAACATTGTTGGGGTAAAACCTAAAGGGAAAGACCTAGCACCAAATCCAATTTGCCATCTGATCTAACTTCTGGAGGCAGTCAAAATGATCCTTAGAATTCTTCCCTACCTTATTCCTGTGCTGAGATACAGGCTGCTCCAACCTGCTGTAAAATGCTTGATTTCGAGAGTGAGCGAAACTAATGAAAACATTGTTGGGGTAAAACCTAAAGGGAAAGACCTAGCACCAAATCCAATTTGCCATCTGATCTAACTTCTGGAGGCAGTCAAAATGATCCTTAGAATTCTTCCCTACCTTATTCCTGTGCTGAGATACAGGCTGCTCCAACCTGCTGTAAAATGCTTGATTTCGAGAGTGTGCGAAACTAATGAAAACATTGTTGGGGTAAAACCTAAAGGGAAAGACCTAGCACCAAATCCAATTTGCCATCTGATCTAACTTCTGGAGGCAGTCAAAATGATCCTTAGAATTCTTCCCTACCTTATTCCTGTGCTGAGATACAGGCTGCTCCAACCTGCTGTAAAATGCTTGATTTCGAGAGTGAGCGAAACTAATGAAAACATTGTTGGGGTAAAACCTAAAGGGAAAGGCCTAGCACCAAATTGCATTGGACATCTGATGTAACTTCTGGAGGCAGTCAAAATGAGTATTTGAATTCTTCCCTACCTTATTCCTGTGCTGAGATACAGGCTGCTCCAACCTGCTGTAAAATGCTTGATTTCGAGAGTGAGCGAAACTAATGAAAACATTGTTGGGGTAAAACCTAAAGGGAAAGACCTAGCACCAAATCCAATTTGCCATCTGATCTAACTTCTGGAGGCAGTCAAAATGATCCTTAGAATTCTTCCCTACCTTATTCCTGTGCTGAGATACAGGCTGCTCCAACCTGCTGTAAAATGCTTGATTTCGAGAGTGAGCGAAACTAATGAAAACATTGTTGGGGTAAAACCTAAAGGGAAAGACCTAGCACCAAATCCAATTTGCCATCTGATCTAACTTCTGGAGGCAGTCAAAATGATCCTTAGAATTCTTCCCTACCTTATTCCTGTGCTGAGATACAGGCTGCTCCAACCTGCTGTAAAATGCTTGATTTCGAGAGTGAGCGAAACTAATGAAAACATTGTTGGGGTAAAACCTAAAGGGAAAGACCTAGCACCAAATCCAATTTGCCATCTGATCTAACTTCTGGAGGCAGTCAAAATGGTCCTTAGAATTCTTCCCTACCTTATTCCTGTGCTGAGATACAGGCTGCTCCAACCTGCTGTAAAATGCTTGATTTCGAGAGTGAGCGAAACTAATGAAAACATTGTTGGGGTAAAACCTAAAGGGAAAGACCTAGCACCAAATTCCATTGGCCATCTGATCTAACTTCTGGAGGCAGTCAAAATGATCCTTAGAATTCTTCCCTACCTTATTCCTGTGCTGAGATACAGGCTGCTCCAACCTGCTGTAAAATGCTTGATTTCGAGAGTGAGCGAAACTAATGAAAACATTGTTGGGGTAAAACCTAAAGGGAAAGACCTAGCACCAAATCCAATTTGCCATCTGATCTAACTTCTGGAGGCAGTCAAAATGATCCTTAGAATTCTTCCCTACCTTATTCCTGTGCTGAGATACAGGCTGCTCCAACCTGCTGTAAAATGCTTGATTTCGAGAGTGAGCGAAACTAATGAAAACATTGTTGGGGTAAAACCTAAAGGGAAAGACCTAGCACCAAATTCCATTGGCCATCTGATCTAACTTCTGGAGGCAGTCAAAATGATCCTTAGAATTCTTCCCTACCTTATTCCTGTGCTGAGATACAGGCTGCTCCAACCTGCTGTAAAATGCTTGATTTTGAGAGTGAGCGAAACTAATGAAAACATTGTTGGGGTAAAACCTAAAGGGAAAGACCTAGCACCAAATCCAATTTGCCATCTGATCTAACTTCTGGAGGCAGTCAAAATGATCCTTAGAATTCTTCCCTACCTTATTCCTGTGCTGAGATACAGGCTGCTCCAACCTGCTGTAAAATGCTTGATTTCGAGAGTGAGCGAAACTAATGAAAACATTGTTGGGGTAAAACCTAAAGGGAAAGACCTAGCACCAAATCCAATTTGCCATCTGATCTAACTTCTGGAGGCAGTCAAAATGATCCTTAGAATTCTTCCCTACCTTATTCCTGTGCTGAGATACAGGCTGCTCCAACCTGCTGTAAAATGCTTGATTTCGAGAGTGAGCGAAACTAATGAAAACATTGTTGGGGTAAAACCTAAAGGGAAAGACCCAGCACCAAATCCAATTTGCCATCTGATCTAACTTCTGGAGGCAGTCAAAATGATCCTTAGAATTCTTCCCTACCTTATTCCTGTGCTGAGATACAGGCTGCTCCAACCTGCTGTAAAATGCTTGATTTCGAGAGTGAGCGAAACTAATGAAAACATTGTTGGGGTAAAACCTAAAGGGAAAGACCTAGCACCAAATCCAATTTGCCATCTGATCTAACTTCTGGAGGCAGTCAAAATGATCCTTAGAATTCTTCCCTACCTTATTCCTGTGCTGAGATACAGGCTGCTCCAACCTGCTGTAAAATGCTTGATTTCGAGAGTGAGCGAAACTAATGAAAACATTGTTGGGGTAAAACCTAAAGGGAAAGACCTAGCACCAAATTCCATTGGCCATCTGATCTAACTTCTGGAGGCAGTCAAAATGATCCTTAGAATTCTTCCCTACCTTATTCCTGTGCTGAGATACAGGCTGCTCCAACCTGCTGTAAAATGCTTGATTTCGAGAGTGAGCGAAACTAATGAAAACATTGTTGGGGTAAAACCTAAAGGGAAAGACCTAGCACCAAATCCAATTTGCCATCTGATCTAACTTCTGGAGGCAGTCAAAATGATCCTTAGAATTCTTCCCTACCTTATTCCTGTGCTGAGATACAGGCTGCTCCAACCTGCTGTAAAATGCTTGATTTCGAGAGTGAGCGAAACTAATGAAAACATTGTTGGGGTAAAACCTAAAGGGAAAGACCTAGCACCAAATCCAATTTGCCATCTGATCTAACTTCTGGAGGCAGTCAAAATGATCCTTAGAATTCTTCCCTACCTTATTCCTGTGCTGAGATACAGGCTGCTCCAACCTGCTGTAAAATGCTTGATTTCGAGAGTGAGCGAAACTAATGAAAACATTGTTGGGGTAAAACCTAAAGGGAAAGACCTAGCACCAAATTCCATTGGCCATCTGATCTAACTTCTGGAGGCAGTCAAAATGATCCTTAGAATTCTTCCCTACCTTATTCCTGTGCTGAGATACAGGCTGCTCCAACCTGCTGTAAAATGCTTGATTTCGAGAGTGAGCGAAACTAATGAAAACATTGTTGGGGTAAAACCTAAAGGGAAAGACCTAGCACCAAATCCAATTTGCCATCTGATCTAACTTCTGGAGGCAGTCAAAATGATCCTTAGAATTCTTCCCTACCTTATTCCTGTGCTGAGATACAGGCTGCTCCAACCTGCTGTAAAATGCTTGATTTCGAGAGTGAGCGAAACTAATGAAAACATTGTTGGGGTAAAACCTAAAGGGAAAGACCTAGCACCCAAATTCCATTGGCCATCTGATCTAACTTCTGGAGGCAGTCAAAATGATCCTTAGAATTCTTCCCTACCTTATTCCTGTGCTGAGATACAGGCTGCTCCAACCTGCTGTAAAATGCTTGATTTCGAGAGTGAGCGAAACTAATGAAAACATTGTTGGGGTAAAACCTAAAGGGAAAGACCTAGCACCAAATCCAATTTGCCATCTGATCTAACTTCTGGAGGCAGTCAAAATGATCCTTAGAATTCTTCCCTACCTTATTCCTGTGCTGAGATACAGGCTGCTCCAACCTGCTGTAAAATGCTTGATTTCGAGAGTGAGCAAAACTAATGAAAACATTGTTGGGGTAAAACCTAAAGGGAAAGACCTAGCACCAAATCCAATTTGCCATCTGATCTAACTTCTGGAGGCAGTCAAAATGATCCTTAGAATTCTTCCCTACCTTATTCCTGTGCTGAGATACAGGCTGCTCCAACCTGCTGTAAAATGCTTGATTTCGAGAGTGAGCGAAACTAATGAAAACATTGTTGGGGTAAAACCTAAAGGGAAAGACCTAGCACCAAATCCAATTTGCCATCTGATCTAACTTCTGGAGGCAGTCAAAATGATCCTTAGAATTCTTCCCTACCTTATTCCTGTGCTGAGATACAGGCTGCTCCAACCTGCTGTAAAATGCTTGATTTCGAGAGTGAGCGAAACTAATGAAAACATTGTTGGGGTAAAACCTAAAGGGAAAGACCTAGCACCAAATCCAATTTGCCATCTGATCTAACTTCTGGAGGCAGTCAAAATGATCCTTAGAATTCTTCCCTACCTTATTCCTGTGCTGAGATACAGGCTGCTCCAACCTGCTGTAAAATGCTTGATTTCGAGAGTGAGCGAAACTAATGAAAACATTGTTGGGGTAAAACCTAAAGGGAAAGACCTAGCACCAAATCCAATTTGCCATCTGATCTAACTTCTGGAGGCAGTCAAAATGATCCTTAGAATTCTTCCCTACCTTATTCCTGTGCTGAGATACAGGCTGCTCCAACCTGCTGTAAAATGCTTGATTTCGAGAGTGAGCGAAACTAATGAAAACATTGTTGGGGGTAAAACCTAAAGGGAAAGACCCAGCACCAAATCCAATTTGCCATCTGATCTAACTTCTGGAGGCAGTCAAAATGATCCTTAGAATTCTTCCCTACCTTATTCCTGTGCTGAGATACAGGCTGCTCCAACCTGCTGTAAAATGCTTGATTTCGAGAGTGAGCGAAACTAATGAAAACATTGTTGGGGTAAAACCTAAAGGGAAAGACCTAGCACCAAATCCAATTTGCCATCTGATCTAACTTCTGGAGGCAGTCAAAATGATCCTTAGAATTCTTCCCTACCTTATTCCTGTGCTGAGATACAGGCTGCTCCAACCTGCTGTAAAATGCTTGATTTCGAGAGTGAGCGAAACTAATGAAAACATTGTTGGGGTAAAACCTAAAGGGAAAGACCTAGCACCAAATCCAATTTGCCATCTGATCTAACTTCTGGAGGCAGTCAAAATGATCCTTAGAATTCTTCCCTACCTTATTCCTGTGCTGAGATACAGGCTGCTCCAACCTGCTGTAAAATGCTTGATTTCGAGAGTGAGCGAAACTAATGAAAACATTGTTGGGGTAAAACCTAAAGGGAAAGACCTAGCACCAAATCCAATTTGCCATCTGATCTAACTTCTGGAGGCAGTCAAAATGATCCTTAGAATTCTTCCCTACCTTATTCCTGTGCTGAGATACAGGCTGCTCCAACCTGCTGTAAAATGCTTGATTTCGAGAGTGAGCGAAACTAATGAAAACATTGTTGGGGTAAAACCTAAAGGGAAAGACCTAGCACCAAATTCCATTGGCCATCTGATCTAACTTCTGGAGGCAGTCAAAATGATCCTTAGAATTCTTCCCTACCTTATTCCTGTGCTGAGATACAGGCTGCTCCAACCTGCTGTAAAATGCTTGATTTCGAGAGTGAGCGAAACTAATGAAAACATTGTTGGGGTAAAACCTAAAGGGAAAGACCTAGCACCAAATCCAATTTGCCATCTGATCTAACTTCTGGAGGCAGTCAAAATGATCCTTAGAATTCTTCCCTACCTTATTCCTGTGCTGAGATACAGGCTGCTCCAACCTGCTGTAAAATGCTTGATTTCGAGAGTGAGCGAAACTAATGAAAACATTGTTGGGGTAAAACCTAAAGGGAAAGACCTAGCACCAAATCAAATTTGCCATCTGATCTAACTTCTGGAGGCAGTCAAAATGATCCTTAGAATTCTTCCCTACCTTATTCCTGTGCTGAGATACAGGCTGCTCCAACCTGCTGTAAAATGCTTGATTTCGAGAGTGAGCGAAACTAATGAAAACATTGTTGGGGTAAAACCTAAAGGGAAAGACCTAGCACCAAATCCAATTTGCCATCTGATCTAACTTCTGGAGGCAGTCAAAATGATCCTTAGAATTCTTCCCTACCTTATTCCTGTGCTGAGATACAGGCTGCTCCAACCTGCTGTAAAATGCTTGATTTCGAGAGTGAGCGAAACTAATGAAAACATTGTTGGGGTAAAACCTAAAGGGAAAGACCTAGCACCAAATCCAATTTGCCATCTGATCTAACTTCTGGAGGCAGTCAAAATGATCCTTAGAATTCTTCCCTACCTTATTCCTGTGCTGAGATACAGGCTGCTCCAACCTGCTGTAAAATGCTTGATTTCGAGAGTGTGCGAAACTAATGAAAACATTGTTGGGGTAAAACCTAAAGGGAAAGACCTAGCACCAAATCCAATTTGCCATCTGATCTAACTTCTGGAGGCAGTCAAAATGATCCTTAGAATTCTTCCCTACCTTATTCCTGTGCTGAGATACAGGCTGCTCCAACCTGCTGTAAAATGCTTGATTTCGAGAGTGAGCGAAACTAATGAAAACATTGTTGGGGTAAAACCTAAAGGGAAAGGCCTAGCACCAAATTGCATTGGACATCTGATGTAACTTCTGGAGGCAGTCAAAATGAGTATTTGAATTCTTCCCTACCTTATTCCTGTGCTGAGATACAGGCTGCTCCAACCTGCTGTAAAATGCTTGATTTCGAGAGTGAGCGAAACTAATGAAAACATTGTTGGGGTAAAACCTAAAGGGAAAGACCTAGCACCAAATTCCATTGGCCATCTGATCTAACTTCTGGAGGCAGTCAAAATGATCCTTAGAATTCTTCCCTACCTTATTCCTGTGCTGAGATACAGGCTGCTCCAACCTGCTGTAAAATGCTTGATTTCGAGAGTGAGCGAAACTAATGAAAACATTGTTGGGGTAAAACCTAAAGGGAAAGACCTAGCACCAAATCCAATTTGCCATCTGATCTAACTTCTGGAGGCAGTCAAAATGATCCTTAGAATTCTTCCCTACCTTATTCCTGTGCTGAGATACAGGCTGCTCCAACCTGCTGTAAAATGCTTGATTTCGAGAGTGAGCGAAACTAATGAAAACATTGTTGGGGTAAAACCTAAAGGGAAAGACCTAGCACCAAATCCAATTTGCCATCTGATCTAACTTCTGGAGGCAGTCAAAATGATCCTTAGAATTCTTCCCTACCTTATTCCTGTGCTGAGATACAGGCTGCTCCAACCTGCTGTAAAATGCTTGATTTCGAGAGTGAGCGAAACTAATGAAAACATTGTTGGGGTAAAACCTAAAGGGAAAGACCTAGCACCAAATCCAATTTGCCATCTGATCTAACTTCTGGAGGCAGTCAAAATGATCCTTAGAATTCTTCCCTACCTTATTCCTGTGCTGAGATACAGGCTGCTCCAACCTGCTGTAAAATGCTTGATTTCGAGAGTGAGCGAAACTAATGAAAACATTGTTGGGGTAAAACCTAAAGGGAAAGGCCTAGCACCAAATTGCATTGGACATCTGATGTAACTTCTGGAGGCAGTCAAAATGAGTATTTGAATTCTTCCCTACCTTATTCCTGTGCTGAGATACAGGCTGCTCCAGCCTGCTGTAAAATGCTTGATTTCGAGAGTGAGCGAAACTAATGAAAACATTGTTGGGGTAAAATCTAAAGGGAAAGGCCTAGCACCAAATTGCATTAGCCATCTGATCTAACTTCTGGAGGCAGTCAAAATGATCCTTAGAATTCTTCCCTACCTTATTCCTGTGCTGAGATACAGGCTGCTCCAACCTGCTGTAAAATGCTTGATTTCGAGAGTGAGCGAAACTAATGAAAACATTGTTGGGGTAAAACCTAAAGGGAAAGACCTAGCACCAAATCCAATTTGCCATCTGATCTAACTTCTGGAGGCAGTCAAAATGATCCTTAGAATTCTTCCCTACCTTATTCCTGTGCTGAGATACAGGCTGCTCCAACCTGCTGTAAAATGCTTGATTTCGAGAGTGAGCGAAACTAATGAAAACATTGTTGGGGTAAAACCTAAAGGGAAAGACCTAGCACCAAATCCAATTTGCCATCTGATCTAACTTCTGGAGGCAGTCAAAATGAGTATTTGAATTCTTCCCTACCTTATTCCTGTGCTGAGATACAGGCTGCTCCAACCTGCTGTAAAATGCTTGATTTCGAGAGTGAGCGAAACTAATGAAAACATTGTTGGGGTAAAACCTAAAGGGAAAGACCTAGCACCAAATCCAATTTGCCATCTGATCTAACTTCTGGAGGCAGTCAAAATGATCCTTAGAATTCTTCCCTACCTTATTCCTGTGCTGAGATACAGGCTGCTCCAACCTGCTGTAAAATGCTTGATTTCGAGAGTGAGCGAAACTAATGAAAACATTGTTGGGGTAAAACCTAAAGGGAAAGACCTAGCACCAAATCCAATTTGCCATCTGATCTAACTTCTGGAGGCAGTCAAAATGATCCTTAGAATTCTTCCCTACCTTATTCCTGTGCTGAGATACAGGCTGCTCCAACCTTCTGTAAAATGCTTGATTTCGAGAGTGAGCGAAACTAATGAAAACATTGTTGGGGTAAAACCTAAAGGGAAAGACCTAGCACCAAATTCCATTGGCCATCTGATCTAACTTCTGGAGGCAGTCAAAATGATCCTTAGAATTCTTCCCTACCTTATTCCTGTGCTGAGATACAGGCTGCTCCAACCTGCTGTAAAATGCTTGATTTCGAGAGTGAGCGAAACTAATGAAAACATTGTTGGGGTAAAACCTAAAGGGAAAGACCTAGCACCAAATTCCATTGGCCATCAGATCTAACTTCTGGAGGCAGTCAAAATGATCCTTAGAATTCTTCCCTACCTTATTCCTGTGCTGAGATACAGGCTGCTCCAACCTGCTGTAAAATGCTTGATTTCGAGAGTGAGCGAAACTAATGAAAACATTGTTGGGGTAAAACCTAAAGGGAAAGACCTAGCACCAAATCCAATTTGACATCTGATCTAACTTCTGGAGGCAGTCAAAATGATCCTTAGAATTCTTCCCTACCTTATTCCTGTGCTGAGATACAGGCTGCTCCAACCTGCTGTAAAATGCTTGATTTCGAGAGTGAGCGAAAACTAATGAAAACATTGTTGGGGTAAAACCTAAAGGGAAAGACCTAGCACCAAATTCCATTGGCCATCTGATCTAACTTCTGGAGGCAGTCAAAATGATCCTTAGAATTCTTCCCTACCTTATTCCTGTGCTGAGATACAGGCTGCTCCAACCTGCTGTAAAATGCTTGATTTCGAGAGTGAGCGAAACTAATGAAAACATTGTTGGGGTAAAACCTAAAGGGAAAGACCTAGCACCAAATCCAATTTGCCATCTGATCTAACTTCTGGAGGCAGTCAAAATGATCCTTAGAATTCTTCCCTACCTTATTCCTGTGCTGAGATACAGGCTGCTCCAACCTGCTGTAAAATGCTTGATTTCGAGAGTGAGCGAAACTAATGAAAACATTGTTGGGGTAAAACCTAAAGGGAAAGACCTAGCACCAAATCCAATTTGCCATCTGATCTAACTTCTGGAGGCAGTCAAAATGAGTATTTGAATTCTTCCCTACCTTATTCCTGTGCTGAGATACAGGCTGCTCCAACCTGCTGTAAAATGCTTGATTTCGAGAGTGAGCGAAACTAATGAAAACATTGTTGGGGTAAAACCTAAAGGGAAAGACCTAGCACCAAATCCAATTTGCCATCTGATCTAACTTCTGGAGGCAGTCAAAATGATCCTTAGAATTCTTCCCTACCTTATTCCTGTGCTGAGATACAGGCTGCTCCAACCTGCTGTAAAATGCTTGATTTCGAGAGTGAGCGAAACTAATGAAAACATTGTTGGGGTAAAACCTAAAGGGAAAGACCTAGCACCAAATTCCATTGGCCATCTGATCTAACTTCTGGAGGCAGTCAAAATGATCCTTAGAATTCTTCCCTACCTTATTCCTGTGCTGAGATACAGGCTGCTCCAACCTGCTGTAAAATGCTTGATTTCGAGAGTGAGCGAAACTAATGAAAACATTGTTGGGGTAAAACCTAAAGGGAAAGACCTAGCACCAAATCCAATTTGCCATCTGATCTAACTTCTGGAGGCAGTCAAAATGATCCTTAGAATTCTTCCCTACCTTATTCCTGTGCTGAGATACAGGCTGCTCCAACCTGCTGTAAAATGCTTGATTTCGAGAGTGAGCGAAACTAATGAAAACATTGTTGGGGTAAAACCTAAAGGGAAAGACCTAGCACCAAATTCCATTGGCCATCTGATCTAACTTCTGGAGGCAGTCAAAATGATCCTTAGAATTCTTCCCTACCTTATTCCTGTGCTGAGATACAGGCTGCTCCAACCTGCTGTAAAATGCTTGATTTCGAGAGTGAGCGAAACTAATGAAAACATTGTTGGGGTAAAACCTAAAGGGGAAAGACCTAGCACCAAATCCAATTTGCCATCTGATCTAACTTCTGGAGGCAGTCAAAATGATCCTTAGAATTCTTCCCTACCTTATTCCTGTGCTGAGATACAGGCTGCTCCAACCTGCTGTAAAATGCTTGATTTCGAGAGTGAGCGAAACTAATGAAAACATTGTTGGGGGTAAAACCTAAAGGGAAAGACCTAGCACCAAATCCAATTTGCCATCTGATCTAACTTCTGGAGGCAGTCAAAATGATCCTTAGAATTCTTCCCTACCTTATTCCTGTGCTGAGATACAGGCTGCTCCAACCTGCTGTAAAATGCTTGATTTCGAGAGTGAGCGAAACTAATGAAAACATTGTTGGGGTAAAACCTAAAGGGAAAGACCTAGCACCAAATCCAATTTGCCATCTGATCTAACTTCTGGAGGCAGTCAAAATGATCCTTAGAATTCCTTCCCTACCTTATTCCTGTGCTGAGATACAGGCTGCTCCAACCTGCTGTAAAATGCTTGATTTCGAGAGTGAGCGAAACTAATGAAAACATTGTTGGGGTAAAACCTAAAGGGAAAGACCTAGCACCAAATTCAATTTGCCATCTGATCTAACTTCTGGAGGCAGTCAAAATGATCCTTAGAATTCTTCCCTACCTTATTCCTGTGCTGAGATACAGGCTGCTCCAACCTGCTGTAAAATGCTTGATTTCGAGAGTGAGCGAAACTAATGAAAACATTGTTGGGGTAAAAACCTAAAGGGAAAGACCTAGCACCAAATCCAATTTGCCATCTGATCTAACTTCTGGAGGCAGTCAAAATGATCCTTAGAATTCTTCCCTACCTTATTCCTGTGCTGAGATACAGGCTGCTCCAACCTGCTGTAAAATGCTTGATTTCGAGAGTGAGCGAAATTAATGAAAACATTGTTGGGGTAAAACCTAAAGGGAAAGACCTAGCACCAAATCCAATTTGCCATCTGATCTAACTTCTGGAGGCAGTCAAAATGATCCTTAGAATTCTTCCCTACCTTATTCCTGTGCTGAGATACAGGCTGCTCCAACCTGCTGTAAAATGCTTGATTTCGAGAGTGAGCGAAACTAATGAGAACATTGTTGGGGTAAAACCTAAAGGGAAAGACCTAGCACCAAATCCAATTTGCCATCTGATCTAACTTCTGGAGGCAGTCAAAATGATCCTTAGAATTCTTCCCTACCTTATTCCTGTGCTGAGATACAGGCTGCTCCAACCTGCTGTAAAATGCTTGATTTCGAGAGTGAGCGAAACTAATGAAAACATTGTTGGGGTAAAACCTAAAGGGAAAGACCTAGCACCAAATCCAATTTGCCATCTGATCTAACTTCTGGAGGCAGTCAAAATGATCCTTAGAATTCTTCCCTACCTTATTCCTGTGCTGAGATACAGGCTGCTCCAACCTGCTGTAAAATGCTTGATTTCGAGAGTGAGCGAAACTAATGAAAACATTGTTGGGGTAAAACCTAAAGGGAAAGACCTAGCACCAAATCCAATTTGCCATCTGATCTAACTTCTGGAGGCAGTCAAAATGATCCTTAGAATTCTTCCCTACCTTATTCCTGTGCTGAGATACAGGCTGCTCCAACCTGCTGTAAAATGCTTGATTTCGAGAGTGAGCGAAACTAATGAAAACATTGTTGGGGTAAAACCTAAAGGGAAAGACCTAGCACCAAATCCAATTTGCCATCTGATCTAACTTCTGGAGGCAGTCAAAATGATCCTTAGAATTCTTCCCTACCTTATTCCTGTGCTGAGATACAGGCTGCTCCAACCTGCTGTAAAATGCTTGATTTCGAGAGTGAGCGAAACTAATGAAAACATTGTTGGGGTAAAACCTAAAGGGAAAGACCTAGCACCAAATCCAATTTGCCATCTGATCTAACTTCTGGAGGCAGTCAAAATGATCCTTAGAATTCTTCCCTACCTTATTCCTGTGCTGAGATACAGGCTGCTCCAACCTGCTGTAAAATGCTTGATTTCGAGAGTGAGCGAAACTAATGAAAACATTGTTGGGGTAAAACCTAAAGGGAAAGACCTAGCACCAAATTCCATTGGCCATCTGATCTAACTTCTGGAGGCAGTCAAAATGATCCTTAGAATTCTTCCCTACCTTATTCCTGTGCTGAGATACAGGCTGCTCCAACCTGCTGTAAAATGCTTGATTTCGAGAGTGAGCGAAACTAATGAAAACATTGTTGGGGTAAAACCTAAAGGGAAAGACCTAGCACCAAATCCAATTTGCCATCTGATCTAACTTCTGGAGGCAGTCAAAATGATCCTTAGAATTCTTCCCTTCCTTATTCCTCTGCTGAGATACAGGCTGCTCCAACCTGCTGTAAAATGCTTGATTTCGAGAGTGAGCGAAACTAATGAAAACATTGTTGGGGTAAAACCTAAAGGGAAAGACCTAGCACCAAATCCAATTTGCCATCTGATCTAACTTCTGGAGGCAGTCAAAATGATCCTTAGAATTCTTCCCTACCTTATTCCTGTGCTGAGATACAGGCTGCTCCAACCTGCTGTAAAATGCTTGATTTCGAGAGTGAGCAAAACTAATGAAAACATTGTTGGGGTAAAACCTAAAGGGAAAGACCTAGCACCAAATCCAATTTGCCATCTGATCTAACTTCTGGAGGCAGTCAAAATGATCCTTAGAATTCTTCCCTACCTTATTCCTGTGCTGAGATACAGGCTGCTCCAACCTGCTGTAAAATGCTTGATTTCGAGAGTGAGCGAAACTAATGAAAACATTGTTGGGGTAAAACCTAAAGGGAAAGACCTAGCACCAAATCCAATTTGCCATCTGATCTAACTTCTGGAGGCAGTCAAAATGATCCTTAGAATTCTTCCCTACCTTATTCCTGTGCTGAGATACAGGCTGCTCCAACCTGCTGTAAAATGCTTGATTTCGAGAGTGAGCGAAACTAATGAAAACATTGTTGGGGTAAAACCTAAAGGGAAAGACCTAGCACCAAATCCAATTTGCCATCTGATCTAACTTCTGGAGGCAGTCAAAATGATCCTTAGAATTCTTCCCTACCTTATTCCTGTGCTGAGATACAGGCTGCTCCAACCTGCTGTAAAATGCTTGATTTCGAGAGTGAGCGAAACTAATGAAAACATTGTTGGGGTAAAACCTAAAGGGAAAGACCTAGCACCAAATTCCATTGGCCATCTGATCTAACTTCTGGAGGCAGTCAAAATGATCCTTAGAATTCTTCCCTACCTTATTCCTGTGCTGAGATACAGGCTGCCTCCAACCTGCTGTAAAATGCTTGATTTCGAGAGTGAGCGAAACTAATGAAAACATTGTTGGGGTAAAACCTAAAGGGAAAGACCTAGCACCAAATCCAATTTGCCATCTGATCTAACTTCTGGAGGCAGTCAAAATGAGTATTTGAATTCTTCCCTACCTTATTCCTGTGCTGAGATACAGGCTGCTCCAACCTGCTGTAAAATGCTTGATTTCGAGAGTGAGCCGAAACCTAATGAAAACATTGTTGGGGTAAAACCTAAAGGGGAAAGACCTAGCACCAATCCAATTTGCCATCTGATCTAACTTCTGGAGGCAGTCAAAATGATCCTTAGAATTCTTCCCTACCTTATTCCTGTGCTGAGATACAGGCTGCTCCAACCTGCTGTAAAATGCTTGATTTCGAGAGTGAGCGAAACTAATGAAAACATTGTTGGGGTAAAACCTAAAGGGAAAGACCTAGCACCAAATCCAATTTGCCATCTGATCTAACTTCTGGAGGCAGTCAAAATGAGATTGAATTCTTCCCTACCTTATTCCTGTGCTGAGATACAGCTGCTCCAACCTGCTGTAAAATGCTTGATTTCGAGAGTGAGCGAAACTAATGAAAACATTGTTTGGGGTAAAACCTAAGGGAAAGACCTAGCACCAAATCCAATTTGCCATCTGATCTAACTTCTGGAGGCAGTCAAAATGAGTATTTGATTCTTCCCTACCTTATTCCTGTGCTGAGATACAGGCTGCTCCAACCTGCTGTAAAATGCTTGATTTCGAGAGTGAGCGAAACTAATGAAAACATTGTTGGGGTAAAACCTAAAGGGAAAGACCTAGCACCAAATCCAATTTGCCATCTGATCTAACTTCTGGAGGCAGTCAAAAATGAGTATTTGAATTCTTCCCTACCTTATTCCTGTGCTGAGATACAGGCTGCTCCAACCTGCTGTAAAATGCATGATTTCGAGAGTGAGCGAAACTAATGAAAACATTGTTGGGGTAAAACCTAAAGGGAAAGACCTAGCACCAAATTCCTTTGGCCATCTGATCTAACTTCTGGAGGCAGTCAAAATGATCCCTTAGAATTCTTCCCTACCTTATTCCTGTGCTGAGATACAGGCTGCTCCAACCTGCTGTAAAATGCTTGATTTCGAGAGTGAGCGAAACTAATGAAAACATTGTTGGGGTAAAACCTAAAGGGAAAGACCTAGCACCAAATCCAATTTGCCATCTGATCTACTTCTGGAGGCAGTCAAAATGAGTATTTGAATTCTTCCCTACCTTATTCCTGTGCTGAGATACAGGCTGCTCCAACCTGCTGTAAAATGCTTGATTTCGAGAGTGAGCGAAACTAATGAAACATTGTTGGGGTAAAACCTAAAGGGAAAGACCTAGCACCAAATCCAATTTGCCATCTGATCTAACTTCTGGAGGCAGTCAAAATGATCCTTAGGAATTCTTCCCTACCTTATTCCTGTGCTGAGATACAGGCTGCTCCAACCTGCTGTAAAATGCTTGATTTCGAGAGTGAGCGAAACTAATGAAAACATTGTTGGGGTAAAACCTAAAGGGAAAGACCTAGCACCAAATCCAATTTGCCATCTGATCTAACTTCTGGGAGGCAGTCAAAATGATCCTTTAGAATCTTCCCTACCTTATTCCTGTGCTGAGATACAGGCTGCTCCAACCTGCTGTAAAATGCTTGATTTCGAGAGTGAGCGAAACTAATGAAAACATTGTTGGGGTAAAACCTAAAGGGAAAGACCTAGCACCAAATCCAATTTGCCATCTGATCTAACTTCTGGAGGCAGTCAAAATGATCCTTAGAATTCTTCCCTACCTTATTCTGTGCTGAGATACAGGCTGCTCCAACCTGCCTGTAAAATGCTTGATTTCGAGAGTGAGCGAAACTAATGAAAACATTGTTGGGGTAAAACCTAAAGGGAAAGACCTAGCACCGAATCCAATTTGCCATCTGATCTAACTTCTGGAGGCAGTCAAAATGATCCTTAGAATTCTTCCCTACCTTATTCCTGTGCTGAGATACAGGCTGCTCCAACCTGCTGTAAAATGCTTGATTTCGAGAGTGAGCGAAACTAATGAAAACATTGTTGGGGTAAAACCTAAAGGGAAAGACCTAGCACCAAATCCAATTTGCCATCTGATCTAACTTCTGGAGGCAGTCAAAATGATCCTTAGAATTCTTCCCTACCTTATTCCTGTGCTGAGATACAGGCTGCTCCAACCTGCTGTAAAATGCTTGATTTCGAGAGTGAGCGAAACTAATGAAAACATTGTTGGGGTAAAACCTAAAGGGAAAGACCTAGCACCAAATCCAATTTGCCATCTGATCTAACTTCTGGAGGCAGTCAAAATGATCCTTAGAATTCTTCCCTACCTTATTCCTGTGCTGAGATACAGGCTGCTCCAACCTGCTGTAAAATGCTTGATTTCGAGAGTGAGCGAAACTAATGAAAACATTGTTGGGGTAAAACCTAAAGGGAAAGACCTAGCACCAAATCCAATTTGCCATCTGATCTAACTTCTGGAGGCAGTCAAAATGATCCTTAGAATTCTTCCCTACCTTATTCCTGTGCTGAGATACAGGCTGCTCCAACCTGCTGTAAAATGCTTGATTTCGAGAGGTGAGCGAAACTAATGAAAACATTGTTGGGGTAAAACCTAAAGGGAAAGACCTAGCACCAAATCCAATTTGCCATCTGATCTAACTTCTGGAGGCAGTCAAAATGATCCTTAGAATTCTTCCCTACCTTATTCCTGTGCTGAGATACAGGCCTGCTCCAACCTGCTGTAAAATGCTTGATTTCGAGAGTGAGCGAAACTAATGAAAACATTGTTGGGGTAAAACCTAAAGGGAAAGACCTAGCACCAAATCCAATTTGCCATCTGATCTAACTTCTGGAGGCAGTCAAAATGATCCTTAGAATTCTTCCCTACCTTATTCCTGTGCTGAGATACAGGCTGCTCCAACCTGCTGTAAAATGCTTGATTTCGAGAGTGAGCGAAACTAATGAAAACATTGTTGGGGTAAAACCTAAAGGGAAAGACCTAGCACCAAATCCAATTTGCCATCTGATCTAACTTCTGGAGGCAGTCAAAATGATCCTTAGAATTCTTCCCTACCTTATTCCTGTGCTGAGATACAGGCTGCTCCAACCTGCTGTAAAATGCTTGATTTCGAGAGTGAGCGAAACTAATGAAAACATTGTTGGGGTAAAACCTAAAGGGAAAGACCTAGCACCAAATCCAATTTGCCATCTGATCTAACTTCTGGAGGCAGTCAAAATTATCCTTAGAATTCTTCCCTACCTTATTCCTGTGCTGAGACACAGGCTGCTCCAACCTGCTGTAAAATGCTTGATTTCGAGAGTGAGCGAAACTAATGAAAACATTGTTGGGGTAAAACCTAAAGGGAAAGACCTAGCACCAAATCCAATTTGCCATCTGATCTAACTTCTGGAGGCAGTCAAAATGATCCTTAGAATTCTTCCCTACCTTATTCCTGTGCTGAGATACAGGCTGCTCCAACCTGCTGTAAAATGCTTGATTTCGAGAGTGAGCGAACTAATGAAAACATTGTTGGGGTAAAACCTAAAGGGAAAGACCTAGCACCAAATCCAATTTGCCATCTGATCTAACTTCTGGAGGCAGTCAAAATGATCCTTAGAATTCTTCCCTACCTTATTCCTGTGCTGAGATACAGGCTGCTCCAACCTGCTGTAAAATGCTTGATTTCGAGAGTGAGCGAAACTAATGAAAACATTGTTGGGGTAAAACCTAAAGGGAAAGACCTAGCACCAAATCCAATTTGCCATCTGATCTAACTTCTGGAGGCAGTCAAAATGATCCTTAGAATTCTTCCCTACCTTATTCCTGTGCTGAGATACAGGCTGCTCCAACCTGCTGTAAAATGCTTGATTTCGAGAGTGAGCGAAACTAATGAAAACATTGTTGGGGTAAAACCTAAAGGGAAAGACCTAGCACCAAATCCAATTTGCCATCTGATCTAACTTCTGGAGGCAGTCAAAATGATCCTTAGAATTCTTCCCTACCTTATTCCTGTGCTGAGATACAGGCTGCTCCAACCTGCTGTAAAATGCTTGATTTCGAGAGTGAGCGAAACTATGAAAACATTGTTGGGGTAAAACCTAAAGGGAAAGACCTAGCACCAAATCCAATTTGCCATCTGATCTAACTTCTGGAGGCAGTCAAAATGATCCTTAGAATTCTTCCCTACCTTATTCCTGTGCTGAGATACAGGCTGCTCCAACCTGCTGTAAAATGCTTGATTTCGAGAGTGAGCGAAACTAATGAAAACATTGTTGGGGTAAAACCTAAAGGGAAAGACCTAGCACCAAATCCAATTTGCCATCGGATCTAACTTTCTGGAGGCAGTCAAAATGATCCTTAGAATTCTTCCCTACCTTATTCCTGTGCTGAGATACAGGCTGCTCCAACCTGCTGTAAAATGCTTGATTTCGAGAGTGAGCGAAACTAATGAAAACATTGTTGGGGTAAAACCTAAAGGGAAAGACCTAGCACCAAATCCAATTTGCCATCTGATCTAACTTCTGGAGGCAGTCAAAATGATCCTTAGAATTCTTCCCTACCTTATTCCTGTGCTGAGATACAGGCTGCTCCAACCTGCTGTAAAATGCTTGATTTCGAGAGTGAGCGAAACTAATGAAAACATTGTTGGGGTAAAACTAAAGGGAAAGACCTAGCACCAAATCCAATTTGCCATCTGATCTAACTTCTGGAGGCAGTCAAAATGATCCTTAGAATTCTTCCCTACCTTATTCCTGTGCTGAGATACAGGCTGCTCCAACCTGCTGTAAAATGCTTGATTTCGAGAGTGAGCGAAACTAATGAAAACATTGTTGGGGTAAAACCTAAAGGGAAAGACCTAGCACCCAAATCCAATTTGCCATCGGATCTAACTTCTGGAGGCAGTCAAAATGATCCTTAGAATTCTTCCCTACCTTATTCCTGTGCTGAGATACAGGCTGCTCCAACCTGCTGTAAAATGCTTGATTTCGAGAGTGAGCGAAACTAATGAAAACATTGTTGGGGTAAAACCTAAAGGGAAAGACCTAGCACCAAATCCAATTTGCCATCTGATCTAACTTCTGGAGGCAGTCAAAATGATCCTTAGAATTCTTCCCTACCTTATTCCTGTGCTGAGATACAGGCTGCTCCAACCTGCTGTAAAATGCTTGATTTCGAGAGTGAGCGAAACTAATGAAAAACATTGTTGGGGTAAAACCTAAAGGGAAAGACCTAGCAACCAAATCCAATTTGCCATCTGATCTAACTTCTGGAGGCAGTCAAAATGATCCTTAGAATTCTTCCCTACCTTATTCCTGTGCTGAGATACAGGCTGCTCCAACCTGCTGTAAAATGCTTGATTTCGAGAGTGAGCCGAAACTAATGAAAACATTGTTGGGGTAAAACCTAAAGGGAAAGACCTAGCACCAAATCCAATTTGCCATCTGATCTAACTTCTGGAGGCAGTCAAAATGATCCTTAGAATTCTTCCCTACCTTATTCCTGTGCTGAGATACAGGCTGCTCCAACCTGCTGTAAAATGCTTGATTTCGAGAGTGAGCGAAACTAATGAAAACATTGTTGGGGTAAAACCTAAAGGAAAGACCTAGCACCAAATCCAATTTGCCATCTGATCTAACTTCTGGAGGCAGTCAAAATGATCCTTAGAATTCTTCCCTACCTTATTCCTGTGCTGAGATACAGGCTGCTCCAACCTGCTGTAAAAATGCTTGATTTCGAGAGTGAGCGAAACTAATGAAAACATTGTTGGGGTAAAACCTAAAGGGAAAGACCTAGCACCAAATCCAATTTGCCATCTGATCTAACTTCTGGAGGCAGTCAAAATGATCCTTAGAATTCTTCCCTACCTTATTCCTGTGCTGAGATACAGGCTGCTCCAACCTGCTGTAAAATGCTTGATTTCGAGAGTGAGCGAAACTAATGAAAACATTGTTGGGGTAAAACCTAAAGGGAAAGACCTAGCACCAAATCCAATTTGCCATCTGATCTAACTTCTGGAGGCAGTCAAAATGATCCTTAGAATTCTTCCCTACCTTATTCCTGTGCTGAGATACAGGCTGCTCCAACCTGCTGTAAAATGCTTGATTTCGAGAGTGAGCGAAACTAATGAAAACATTGTTGGGGTAAAACCTAAAGGAAAGACCTAGCACCAAATCCAATTTGCCATCTGATCTAACTTCTGGAGGCAGTCAAAATGATCCTTAGAATTCTTCCTACCTTATTCCTGTGCTGAGATACAGGCTGCTCCAACCTGCTGTAAAATGCTTGATTTCGAGAGTGAGCGAAACTAATGAAAACATTGTTGGGGTAAAACCTAAAGGGAAAGACCTAGCACCAAATCCAATTTGCCATCGGATCTAACTTCTGGAGGCAGTCAAAATGATCCTTAGAATTCTTCCCTACCTTATTCCCTGTGCTGAGATACAGGCTGCTCCAACCTGCTGTAAAATGCTTGATTTCGAGAGTGAGCGAAACTAATGAAAACATTGTTGGGGTAAAACCTAAAGGGAAAGACCTAGCACCAAAATCCAATTTGCCATCGGATCTAACTTCTGGAGGCAGTCAAAATGATCCTTAGAATTCTTCCCTACCTTATTCCTGTGCTGAGATACAGGCTGCTCCAACCTGCTGTAAAATGCTTGATTTCGAGAGTGAGCGAAACTAATGAAAACATTGTTGGGGTAAAACCTAAAGGGAAAGACCTAGCACCAAATCCAATTTGCCATCTGATCTAACTTCTGGAGGCAGTCAAAATGATCCTTAGAATTCTTCCCTACCTTATTCCTGTGCTGAGATACAGGCTGCTCCAACCTGCTGTAAAATGCTTGATTTCGAGAGTGAGCGAAACTAATGAAAACATTGTTGGGGTAAAACCTAAAGGGAAAGACCTAGCACCAAATCCAATTTGCCATCTGATCTAACTTCTGGAGGCAGTCAAAATGATCCTTAGAATTCTTCCCTACCTTATTCCTGTGCTGAGATACAGGCTGCTCCAACCTGCTGTAAAATGCTTGATTTTCGAGAGTGAGCGAAACTAATGAAAACATTGTTGGGGTAAAACCTAAAGGGAAAGACCTAGCACCAAATCCAATTTGCCATCGGATCTAACTTCTGGAGGCAGTCAAAATGATCCTTAGAATTCTTCCCTACCTTATTCCTGTGCTGAGATACAGGCTGCTCCAACCTGCTGTAAAATGCTTGATTTCGAGAGTGAGCGAAACTAATGAAAACATTGTTGGGGTAAAACCTAAAGGGAAAGACCTAGCACCAAATCCAAATTTGCCATCGGATCTAACTTCTGGAGGCAGTCAAAATGATCCTTAGAATTCTTCCCTACCTTATTCCTGTGCTGAGATACAGGCTGCTCCAACCTGCTGTAAAATGCTTGATTTCGAGAGTGAGCGAAACTAATGAAAACATTGTTGGGGTAAAACCTAAAGGGAAAGACCTAGCACCAAATCCAATTTGCCATCTGATCTAACTTCTGGAGGCAGTCAAAATGATCCTTAGAATTCTTCCCTACCTTATTCCTGTGCTGAGATACAGGCTGCTCCAACCTGCTGTAAAATGCTTGATTTCGAGAGTGAGCGAAACTAATGAAAACATTGTTGGGGTAAAACCTAAAGGGAAAGACCTAGCACCAAATCCAATTTGCCATCTGATCTAACTTCTGGAGGCAGTCAAAAATGATCCTTAGAATTCTTCCCTACCTTATTCCTGTGCTGAGATACAGGCTGCTCCAACCTGCTGTAAAATGCTTGATTTCGAGAGTGAGCGAAACTAATGAAAACATTGTTGGGGTAAAACCTAAAGGGAAAGACCTAGCACCAAATCCAATTTGCCATCTGATCTAACTTCTGGAGGCAGTCAAAATGATCCTTAGAATTCTTCCCTACCTTATTCCTGTGCTGAGATACAGGCTGCTCAACCTGCTGTAAAATGCTTGATTTCGAGAGTGAGCGAAACTAATGAAAACATTGTTGGGGTAAAACCTAAAGGGAAAGACCTAGCACCAAATCCAATTTTGCCATCTGATCTAACTTCTGGAGGCAGTCAAAATGATCCTTAGAATTCTTCCCTACCTTATTCCTGTGCTGAGATACAGGCTGCTCCAACCTGCTGTAAAATGCTTGATTTCGAGAGTGAGCGAAACTAATGAAAACATTGTTGGGGTAAAACCTAAAGGGAAAGACCTAGCACCAAATCCAATTTGCCGTCTGATCTAACTTCTGGAGGCAGTCAAAATGATCCTTAGAATTCTTCCCTACCTTATTCCTGTGCTGAGATACAGGCTGCTCCAACCTGCTGTAAATGCTTGATTTCGAGAGTGAGCGAAACTAATGAAAACATTGTTGGGGTAAAACCTAAAGGGAAAGACCTAGCACCAAATCCAATTTGCCGTCTGATCTAAACTTCTGGAGACAGTCAAAATGATCCTTAGAATTCTTCCCTACCTTATTCCTGTGCTGAGATACAGGCTGCTCCAACCTGCTGTAAAATGCTTGATTTCGAGAGTGAGCGAAACTAATGAAAACATTGTTGGGGTAAAACCTAAAGGGAAAGACCTAGCACCAAATCCAATTTGCCATCTGATTCTAACTTCTGGAGGCAGTCAAAATGATCCTTAGAATTCTTCCCTACCTTATTCCTGTGCTGAGATACAGGCTGCTCCAACCTGCTGTAAATGCTTGATTTTGAGAGTTGAGCGAACTAATGAAAACATTGTTGGGGTAAAACCTAAAGGGAAAGACCTAGCACCAAATCCAATTTGCCATCTGATCTAACTTCTGGAGGCAGTCAAAATGATCCTTAGAATTCTTCCCTACCTTATTCCTGTGCTGAGATACAGGCTGCTCCAACCTGCTGTAAAATGCTTGATTTCGAGAGTGAGCGAAACTAATGAAAACATTGTTGGGGTAAAACCTAAAGGGAAAGACCTAGCACCAAATCCAATTTGCCATCTGATCTAACTTCTGGAGGCAGTCAAAATGATCCTTAGAATTCTTCCCTACCTTATTCCTGTGCTGAGATACAGGCTGCTCCAACCTGCTGTAAAATGCTTGATTTCGAGAGTGAGCGAAACTAATGAAAACATTGTTGGGGTAAAACCTAAAGGGAAAGACCTAGCACCAAATCCAATTTGCCATCTGATCTAACTTCTGGAGCAGTCAAAATGAGTATTTGAATTCTTCCCTACCTTATTCCTGTGCTGAGATACAGGCTGCTCCAACCTGCTGTAAAATGCTTGATTTCGAGAGTGAGCGAAACTAATGAAAACATTGTTGGGGTAAAACCTAAAGGGAAAGACCTAGCACCAAATCCAATTTGCCATCTGATCTAACTTCTGGAGGCAGTCAAAATGATCCTTAGAATTCTTCCCTACCTTATTCCTGTGCTGAGATACAGGCTGCTCCAACCTGCTGTAAAATGCTTGATTTCGAGAGTGAGCGAAACTAATGAAAACATTGTTGGGGTAAAACCTAAAGGGAAAGACCTAGCACCAAATCCAATTTGCCATCTGATCTAACTTCTGGAGGCAGTCAAAATGATCCTTAGAATTCTTCCCTACCTTATTCCTGTGCTGAGATACAGGCTTGCTCAACCTGCTGTAAAATGCTTGATTTCGAGAGTGAGCGAAACTAATGAAAACATTGTTGGGGGTAAAACCTAAAGGGAAAGACCTAGCACCAAATCCAATTTGCCATCTGATCTAACTTCTGGAGCAGTCAAAATGATCCTTAGAATTCTTCCCTACCTTATTCCTGTGCTGAGATACAGGCTGCTCCAACCTGCTGTAAAATGCTTGATTTCGAGAGTGAGCGAAACTAATGAAAACATTGTTGGGGTAAAACCTAAAGGGAAAGACCTAGCACCAAATCCAATTTGCCATCTGATCTAACTTCTGGAGGCAGTCAAAATGATCCTTAGAATTCTTCCCTACCTTATTCCTGTGCTGAGATACAGGCTGCTCCAACCTGCTGTAAAATGCTTGATTTCGAGAGTGAGCGAAACTAATGAAAACATTGTTGGGGTAAAACCTAAAGGGAAAGACCTAGCACCAAATCCAATTTGCCATCTGATCTAACTTCTGGAGGCAGTCAAAATGATCCTTAGAATTCTTCCCTACCTTATTCCTGTGCTGAGATACAGGCTGCTCCAACCTGCTGTAAAATGCTTGATTTCGAGAGTGAGCGAAACTAATGAAAACATGTTGGGGTAAAACCTAAAGGGAAAGACCTAGCACCAAATCCAATTTGCCATCTGATCTAACTTCTGAGGCAGTCAAAATGATCCTTAGAATTCTTCCCTACCTTATTCCTGTGCTGAGATACAGGCTGCTCCAACCTGCTGTAAAATGCTTGATTTCGAGAGTGAGCGAACTAATGAAAACATTGTTGGGGTAAAACCTAAAGGGAAAGACCTAGCACCAAATCCAATTTGCCATCTGATCTAACTTCTGGAGGCAGTCAAAATGATCCTTAGAATTCTTCCCTACCTTATTCCTGTGCTGAGATACAGGCTGCTCCAACCTGCTGTAAAATGCTTGATTTTGAGAGTGAGCGAAACTAATGAAAACATTGTTGGGGTAAAACCTAAAGGGAAAGACCTAGCACCAAATCCAATTTGCCATCTGATCTAACTTCTGGAGGCAGTCAAAATGAGTATTTGAATTCTTCCCTACCTTGTTCCTGTGCTGAGATACAGGCTGCTCCAACCTGCTGTAAAATGCTTGATTTCGAGAGTGAGCGAAACTAATGAAAACATTGTTGGGGTAAAACCTAAAGGGAAAGACCTAGCACCAAATCCAATTTGCCATCTGATCTAACTTCTGGAGGCAGTCAAAATGAGTATTTGAATTCTTCCCTACCTTATTCCTGTGCTGAGATACAGGCTGCTCCAACCTGCTGTAAAATGCTTGATTTCGAGAGTGAGCGAAACTAATGAAAACATTGTTGGGGTAAAACCTAAAGGGAAAGACCTAGCACCAAATCCAATTTGCCATCTGATCTAACTTCTGGAGGCAGTCAAAATGATCCTTAGAATTCTTCCCTACCTTATTCCTGTGCTGAGATACAGGCTGCTCCAACCTGCTGTAAAATGCTTGATTTCGAGAGTGAGCGAAACTAATGAAAACATTGTTGGGGTAAAACCGTAAAGGGAAAGACCTAGCACCAAATCCAATTTGCCATCTGATCTAACTTCTGGAGGCAGTCAAAATGATCCTTAGAATTCTTCCCTACCTTATTCCTGTGCTGAGATACAGGCTGCTCCAACCTGCTGTAAAATGCTTGATTTCGAGAGTGAGCGAAACTAATGAAAACATTGTTGGGGTAAAACCTAAAGGGAAAGACCTAGCACCAAATCCAATTTGCCATCTGATCTAACTTCTGGAGGCAGTCAAAATGAGTATTTGAATTCTTCCCTACCTTATTCCTGTGCTGAGATACAGGCTGCTCCAACCTGCTGTAAAATGCTTGATTTCGAGAGTGAGCGAAACTAATGAAAACATTGTTGGGGTAAAACCTAAAGGGAAAGACCTAGCACCAAATCCAATTTGCCATCTGATCTAACTTCTGGAGGCAGTCAAAATGATCCTTAGAATTCTTCCCTACCTTATTCCTGTGCTGAGATACAGGCTGCTCCAACCTGCTGTAAAATGCTTGATTTCGAGAGTGAGCGAAACTAATGAAAACATTGTTGGGGTAAAACCTAAAGGGAAAGACCTAGCACCAAATCCAATTTGCCATCTGATCTACTTCTGGAGGCAGTCAAAATGATCCTTAGAATTCTTCCCTACCTTATTCCTGTGCTGAGATACAGGCTGCTCCAACCTGCTGTAAAATGCTTGATTTCGAGAGTGAGCGAAACTAATGAAAAACATTGTTGGGGTAAAACCTAAAGGGAAAGACCTAGCACCAATCCAATTTGCCATCTGATCTAACTTCTGGAGGCAGTCAAAATGATCCTTAGAATTCTTCCCTTTCTTATTCCTGTGCTGAGATACAGGCTGCTCCAACCTGCCTGTAAAATGCTTGATTTCGAGAGTGAGCGAAACTAATGAAAACATTGTTGGGGTAAAACCTAAAGGGAAAGACCTAGCACCAAATCCAATTTGCCATCTGATCTAACTTCTGGAGGCAGTCAAAATGATCCTTAGAATTCTTCCCTACCTTATTCCTGTGCTGAGATACAGGCTGCTCCAACCTGCTGTAAAAATGCTTGATTTCGAGAGTGAGCGAAACTAATGAAAACATTGTTGGGGGTAAAACCTAAAGGGAAAGACCTAGCACCAAATCCAATTTGCATCTGATCTAACTTCTGGAGGCAGTCAAAATGAGTATTTGAATTCTTCCCTACCTTATTCCTGTGCTGAGATACAGGCTGCTCCAACCTGCTGTAAAATGCTTGATTTCGAGAGTGAGCGAAACTAATGAAAACATTGTTGGGGTAAAAACCTAAAGGGAAAGACCTAGCACCAAATCCAATTTGCCATCTGATCTAACTTCTGGAGGCAGTCAAAATGATCCTTAGAATTCTTCCCTACCTTATTCCTGTGCTGAGATACAGGCTGCTCCAACCTGCTGTAAAATGCTTGATTTCGAGAGTGAGCGAAACTAATGAAAACATTGTTGGGGTAAAACCTAAAGGGAAAGACCTAGCACCAAATCCAATTTGCCATCTGATCTAACTTCTGGAGGCAGTCAAAATGATCCTTAGAATTCTTCCCTACCTTATTCCTGTGCTGAGATACAGGCTGCTCCAACCTGCTGTAAAATGCTTGATTTCGAGAGTGAGCGAAACTAATGAAAACATTGTTGGGGTAAAACCTAAAGGGAAAAGACCTAGCACCAAATCCATTTGCCATCTGATCTAACTTCTGGAGGCAGTCAAAATGAGTATTTGAATTCTTCCCTACCTTATTCCTGTGCTGAGATACAGGCTGCTCCAACCTGCTGTAAAATGCTTGATTTTTGAGAGTGAGCGAAACTAATGAAAACATTGTTGGGTAAAACCTAAAGGGAAAGACCTAGCACCAAATCCAATTTGCCATCTGATCTAACTTCTGGAGGCAGTCAAAATGATCCTTAGAATTCTTCCCTACCTTATTCCTGTGCTGAGATACAGGCTGCTCCAACCTGCTGTAAAATGCTTGATTTCGAGAGTGAGCGAAACTAATGAAAAACATTGTTGGGGTAAAACCTAAAGGGAAAGACCTAGCACCAAATCCAATTTGCCATCTGATCTAACTTCTGGCGGCAGTCAAAATGAGTATTTGAATTCTTCCCTTCCTTATTCCTGTGCTGAGATACAGGCTGCTCCAACCTGCTGTAAAATGCTTGATTTCGAGAGTGAGCGAAACTAATGAAAACATTGTTGGGGTAAAACCTAAAGGGAAAGGCCTAGCACCAATCCAATTTGCCATCTGATCTAACTTCTGGAGGCAGTCAAAATGATCCTTAGAATTCTTCCCTACCTTATTCCTGTGCTGAGATACAGGCTGCTCCAACCTGCTGTAAAATGCTTGATTTCGAGAGTGAGCGAAACTAATGAAAACATTGTTGGGGTAAAACCTAAAGGGAAAGACCTAGCACCAAATTCCATTGGCCATCTGATCTAACTTCTGGAGGCAGTCAAAATGATCCTTAGAATTCTTCCCTACCTTATTCCTGTGCTGAGATACAGGCTGCTCCAACCTGCTGTAAAATGCTTGATTTCGAGAGTGAGCGAACTAATGAAAACATTGTTGGGGTAAAACCTAAAGGGAAAGACCTAGCACCAAATCCAATTTGCCATCTGATCTAACTTCTGGAGGCAGTTCAAAATGAGTATTTGAATTCTTCCCTACCTTATTCCTGTGCTGAGATACAGGCTGCTCCAACCTGCTGTAAAATGCTTGATTTCGAGAGGTGAGCGAAACTAATGAAAACATTGTTGGGGTAAAACCTAAAGGGAAAGACCTAGCACCAAATCCAATTTGCCATCTGATCTAACTTTCTGGAGGCAGTCAAAATGATCCTTAGAATTCTTCCCTTCCTTATTCCTGTGCTGAGATACAGGCTGCTCCAACCTGCTGTAAAATGCTTGATTTCGAGAGTGAGCGAACTAATGAAAACATTGTTGGGGTAAAACCTAAAGGGAAAGACCTAGCACCAAATCCAATTTGCCATCTGATCTAACTTCTGGAGGCAGTCAAAATGATCCTTAGAATTCTTCCCTACCTTATTCCTGTGCTGAGATACAGGCTGCTCCAACCTGCTGTAAAAATGCTTGATTTCGAGAGTGAGCGAAACTAATGAAAACATTGTTGGGGTAAAACCTAAAGGGAAAGACCTAGCACCAAATCCAATTTGCCATCTGATCTAACTTCTGGAGGCAGTCAAAATGATCCTTAGAATTCTTCCCTACCTTATTCCTGTGCTGAGATACAGGCTGCTCCAACCTGCTGTAAAAATGCTTGATTTCGAGAGTGAGCGAAACTAATGAAAACATTGTTGGGGTAAAACCTAAAGGGAAAGACCTAGCACCAAATCCAATTTGCCATCTGATCTAACTTCTGGAGGCAGTCAAAATGATCCTTAGAATTCTTCCCTACCTTATTCCTGTGCTGAGATACAGGCTGCTCCAACCTGCTGTAAAATGCTTGATTTCGAGAGTGAGCGAAACCTAATGAAAAACATTGTTGGGGTAAAACCTAAAGGGAAAAGACCTAGCACCAAATCCAATTTGTCTCATCTGATCTAACTTCTGGAGGCAGTCAAAATGATCCTTAGAATTCTTCCCTACCTTATTCCTGTGCTGAGATTACAGGCTGCTCCAACCTGCTGTAAAATGCTTGATTTCGAGAGTGAGCGAAACTAATGAAAACATTGTTGGGGTAAAACCTAAAGGGAAAGACCTAGCACCAAATCCAATTTGCCATCTGATCTAACTTCTGGAGGCAGTCAAATGATCCTTAGAATTCTTCCCTACCTTATTCCTGTGCTGAGATACAGGCTGCTCCAACCTGCTGTAAAATGCTTGATTTCGAGAGTGAGCGAAACTAATGAAAACATTGTTGGGGTAAAACCTAAAGGGAAAGACCTAGCACCAAATCCAATTTGCCATCTGATCTAACTTCTGGAGGCAGTCAAATGATCCTTAGAATTCTTCCCTACCTTATTCCTGTGCTGAGATACAGGCTGCTCCAACCTGCTGTAAAATGCTTAGATTTCGAGAGTGAGCGAAACTAATGAAAACATTGTTGGGGTAAAACCTAAAGGGAAAGACCTAGCACCAAATCCAATTTGCCATCTGATCTAACTTCTGGAGGCAGTCAAAATGATCCTTAGAATTCTTCCCTACCTTATTCCTGTGCTGAGATACAGGCTGCTCCAACCTGCTGTAAAATGCTTGATTTCGAGAGTGAGCGAAACTAATGAAAACATTGTTGGGGTAAAACCTAAAGGGAAAGACCTAGCACCAAATCCAATTTGCCATCTGATCTAACTTCTGGAGGCAGTCAAAATGATCTTAGAATTCTTCCCTACCTTATTCCTGTGCTGAGATACAGGCTGCTCCACCTGCTGTAAAATGCTTGATTTCGAGAGTGAGCGAAACTAATGAAAACATTGTTGGGGTAAAACCTAAAGGGAAAGACCTAGCACCAAATCCAATTTGCCATCTGATCTAACTTCTGGAGGCAGTCAAAATGATATTATGAATTCTTCCCTACCTTATTCCCTGTGCTGAGATACAGGCTGCTCCAACCTGCTGTAAAATGCTTGATTTGAGAGTGAGCGAAACTAATGAAAAACATTGTTGGGGTAAAACCTAAAGGGAAAGACCTAGCACCAAATCCAATTTGCCATCTGATCTAACTTCTGGAGGCAGTCAAAATGATCCTTAGAATTCTTCCCTACCTTATTCCTGTGCTGAGATACAGGCTGCTCCAACCTGCTGTAAATGCTTGATTTCGAGAGTGAGCGAAACTAATGAAAACATTGTTGGGGTAAAACCTAAAGGGAAAGACCTAGCACCAAATCCAATTGCCATCTGATCTAACTTCTGGAGGCAGTCAAAATGATCCTTAGAAATTCTTCCCTACCTAATTCCTGTGCTGAGATACAGGCTGCTCCAACCTGCTGTAAAATGCTTGATTTCGGAGAGTGAGCGAACTAATGAAAACATTGTTGGGGTAAAACCTAAAGGGAAAGACCTAGCACCAAATCCAATTTGCCATCTGATCTAACTTCTGGAGGCAGTCAAAATGATCCTTAGAATTCTTCCCTACCTTATTCCTGTGCTGAGATACAGGCTGCTCCAACCTGCTGTAAAATGCTTGATTTCGAGAGTGAGCGAAACTAATGAAAACATTGTTGGGGTAAAACCTAAAGGGAAAGACCTAGCACCAAATCCAATTTGCCATCTGATCTAACTTCTGGAGGCAGTCAAAATGATCCTTAGAATTCTCCCTACCTTATTCCTGTGCTGAGATACAGGCTGCTCCAACCTGCTGTAAAAATGCTTGATTTCGAGAGTGAGCGAAACTAATGAAAACATTGTTGGGGTAAAAACCTAAAGGGGAAAGACCTAGCACCAAATCCAATTTGCCATCTGATCTAACTTCTGGAGGCAGTCAAAATGATCCTTAGAATTCTTCCCTTCCCTTATTCCTGTGCTGAGATACAGGGCTGCTCCAACCTGCTGTAAAATGCTTGATTTCGAGAGTGAGCGAAACTAATGAAAACATTGTTGGGGTAAAACCTAAAGGGAAAGACCTAGCACCAAATCCAATTTGCCATCTGATCTAACTTCTGGAGAGCAGTCAAAATGATCCTTAGAATTCTTCCCTACCTTATTCCTGTGCTGAGATACAGCTGCTCCAACCTGCTGTAAAATGCTTGATTTCGAGAGTGAGCGAAACTAATGAAAACATTGTTGGGGTAAAACCTAAAGGGAAAGACCTAGCACCAAATCCAATTGCCATCTGATTCTAACTTCTGGAGGCAGTCCAAAATGATCCTTAGAATTCTTCCCTACCTTATTCCTGTGCTGAGATACAGGCTGCTCCAACCTGCTTGTAAAATGCTTGATTTCGAGAGTGAGCGAAACTAATGATAACATTGTTGGGGTAAAACCTAAAGGGAAAGACCTAGCACCAAATCCATAA
>NW_027143966.1:0-44108 GCF_026170545.1 Melanerpes formicivorus
TCAAGCATTTTACAGCAGGTTGGAGCAGCCTGTATCTCAGCACAGGAATAAGGTAGGGAAGAATTCTAAGGATCATTTTGACTGCCTCCAGAAGTTAGATCAGATGGCAAATTGGATTTGGTGCTAGGTCTTTCCCTTTAGGTTTTACCCCAACAATGTTTTCATTAGTTTCGCTCACTCTCGAAATCAAGCATTTTACAGCAGATTGGAGCAGCCTGTATCTCAGCACAGGAATAAGGTAGGGAAGAATTCTAAGGATCATTTTGACTGCCTCCAGAAGTTAGATCAGATGGCAAATTGGATTTGGTGCTAGGTCTTTCCCTTTAGGTTTTACCCCAACAATGTTTTCATTAGTTTCGCTCACTCTCGAAATCAAGCATTTTACAGCAGGTTGGAGCAGCCTGTATCTCAGCACAGGAATAAGGTAGGGAAGAATTCTAAGGATCATTTTGACTGCCTCCAGAAGTTAGATCAGATGGCAAATTGGATTTGGTGCTAGGTCTTTCCCTTTAGGTTTTACCCCAACAATGTTTTCATTAGTTTCGCTCACTCTCGAAATCAAGCATTTTACAGCAGGTTGGAGCAGCCTGTATCTCAGCACAGGAATAAGGTAGGGAAGAATTCTAAGGATCATTTTGACTGCCTCCAGAAGTTAGATCAGATGGCAAATTGGATTTGGTGCTAGGTCTTTCCCTTTAGGTTTTACCCCAACAATGTTTTCATTAGTTTCGCTCACTCTCGAAATCAAGCATTTTACAGCAGGTTGGAGCAGCCTGTATCTCAGCACAGGAATAAGGTAGGGAAGAATTCTAAGGATCATTTTGACTGCCTCCAGAAGTTAGATCAGATGGCAAATTGGATTTGGTGCTAGGTCTTTCCCTTTAGGTTTTACCCCAACAATGTTTTCATTAGTTTCGCTCACTCTCGAAATCAAGCATTTTACAGCAGGTTGGAGCAGCCTGTATCTCAGCACAGGAATAAGGTAGGGAAGAATTCTAAGGATCATTTTGACTGCCTCCAGAAGTTAGATCAGATGGCAAATTGGATTTGGTGCTAGGTCTTTCCCTTTAGGTTTTACCCCAACAATGTTTTCATTAGTTTCGCTCACTCTCGAAATCAAGCATTTTACAGCAGGTTGGAGCAGCCTGTATCTCAGCACAGGAATAAGGTAGGGAAGAATTCTAAGGATCATTTTGACTGCCTCCAGAAGTTAGATCAGATGGCAAATTGGATTTGGTGCTAGGTCTTTCCCTTTAGCTTTTACCCCAACAATGTTTTCATTAGTTTCGCTCACTCTCGAAATCAAGCATTTTACAGCAGGTTGGAGCAGCCTGTATCTCAGCACAGGAATAAGGTAGGGAAGAATTCTAAGGATCATTTTGACTGCCTCCAGAAGTTAGATCAGATGGCAAATTGGATTTGGTGCTAGGTCTTTCCCTTTAGGTTTTACCCCAACAATGTTTTCATTAGTTTCGCTCACTCTCGAAATCAAGCATTTTACAGCAGGTTGGAGCAGCCTGTATCTCAGCACAGGAATAAGGTAGGGAAGAATTCTAAGGATCATTTTGACTGCCTCCAGAAGTTAGATCAGATGGCAAATTGGATTTGGTGCTAGGTCTTTCCCTTTAGGTTTTACCCCAACAATGTTTTCATTAGTTTCGCTCACTCTCGAAATCAAGCATTTTACAGCAGGTTGGAGCAGCCTGTATCTCAGCACAGGAATAAGGTAGGGAAGAATTCTAAGGATCATTTTGACTGCCTCCAGAAGTTAGATCAGATGGCAAATTGGATTTGGTGCTAGGTCTTTCCCTTTAGGTTTTACCCCAACAATGTTTTCATTAGTTTTGCTCACTCTCGAAATCAAGCATTTTACAGCAGGTTGGAGCAGCCTGTATCTCAGCACAGGAATAAGGTAGGGAAGAATTCTAAGGATCATTTTGACTGCCTCCAGAAGTTAGATCAGATGGCAAATTGGATTTGGTGCTAGGTCTTTCCCTTTAGGTTTTACCCCAACAATGTTTTCATTAGTTTCGCTCACTCTCGAAATCAAGCATTTTACAGCAGGTTGGAGCAGCCTGTATCTCAGCACAGGAATAAGGTAGGGAAGAATTCTAAGGCTCATTTTGACTGCCTCCAGAAGTTAGATCAGATGGCAAATTGGATTTGGTGCTAGGTCTTTCCCTTTAGCTTTTACCCCAACAATGTTTTCATTAGTTTCGCTCACTCTCGAAATCAAGCATTTTACAGCAGGTTGGAGCAGCCTGTATCTCAGCACAGGAATAAGGTAGGGAAGAATTCTAAGGCTCATTTTGACTGCCTCCAGAAGTTAGATCAGATGGCAAATTGGATTTGGTGCTAGGTCTTTCCCTTTAGGTTTTACCCCAACAATGTTTTCATTAGTTTCGCTCACTCTCGAAATCAAGCATTTTACAGCAGGTTGGAGCAGCCTGTATCTCAGCACAGGAATAAGGTAGGGAAGAATTCTAAGGCTCATTTTGACTGCCTCCAGAAGTTAGATCAGATGGCAAATTGGATTTGGTGCTAGGTCTTTCCCTTTAGGTTTTACCCCAACAATGTTTTCATTAGTTTCGCTCACTCTCGAAATCAAGCATTTTACAGCAGGTTGGAGCAGCCTGTATCTCAGCACAGGAATAAGGTAGGGAAGAATTCTAAGGATCATTTTGACTGCCTCCAGAAGTTAGATCAGATGGCAAATTGGATTTGGTGCTAGGTCTTTCCCTTTAGGTTTTACCCCAACAATGTTTTCATTAGTTTCGCTCACTCTCGAAATCAAGCATTTTACAGCAGGTTGGAGCAGCCTGTATCTCAGCACAGGAATAAGGTAGGGAAGAATTCTAAGGATCATTTTGACTGCCTCCAGAAGTTAGATCAGATGGCAAATTGGATTTGGTGCTAGGTCTTTCCCTTTAGGTTTTACCCCAACAATGTTTTCATTAGTTTCGCTCACTCTCGAAATCAAGCATTTTACAGCAGGTTGGAGCAGCCTGTATCTCAGCACAGGAATAAGGTAGGGAAGAATTCTAAGGATCATTTTGACTGCCTCCAGAAGTTAGATCAGATGGCAAATTGGATTTGGTGCTAGGTCTTTCCCTTTAGGTTTTACCCCAACAATGTTTTCATTAGTTTTGCTCACTCTCGAAATCAAGCATTTTACAGCAGGTTGGAGCAGCCTGTATCTCAGCACAGGAATAAGGTAGGGAAGAATTCTAAGGATCATTTTGACTGCCTCCAGAAGTTAGATCAGATGGCAAATTGGATTTGGTGCTAGGTCTTTCCCTTTAGCTTTTACCCCAACAATGTTTTCATTAGTTTCGCTCACTCTCGAAATCAAGCATTTTACAGCAGGTTGGAGCAGCCTGTATCTCAGCACAGGAATAAGGTAGGGAAGAATTCTAAGGATCATTTTGACTGCCTCCAGAAGTTAGATCAGATGGCAAATTGGATTTGGTGCTAGGTCTTTCCCTTTAGGTTTTACCCCAACAATGTTTTCATTAGTTTCGCTCACTCTCGAAATCAAGCATTTTACAGCAGGTTGGAGCAGCCTGTATCTCAGCACAGGAATAAGGTAGGGAAGAATTCTAAGGATCATTTTGACTGCCTCCAGAAGTTAGATCAGATGGCAAATTGGATTTGGTGCTAGGTCTTTCCCTTTAGGTTTTACCCCAACAATGTTTTCATTAGTAAGCATTTTACAGCAGGTTGGAGCAGCCTGTATCTCAGCACAGGAATAAGGTAGGGAAGAATTCTAAGGATCATTTTGACTGCCTCCAGAAGTTAGATCAGATGGCAAATTGGATTTGGTGCTAGGTCTTTCCCTTTAGGTTTTACCCCAACAATGTTTTCATTAGTTTCGCTCACTCTCGAAATCAAGCATTTTACAGCAGGTTGGAGCAGCCTGTATCTCAGCACAGGAATAAGGTAGGGAAGAATTCTAAGGATCATTTTGACTGCCTCCAGAAGTTAGATCAGATGGCCAATGGAATTTGGTGCTAGGTCTTTCCCTTTAGGTTTTACCCCCAACAATGTTTTCATTAGTTTCGCTCACTCTCGAAATCAAGCATTTTACAGCAGGTTGGAGCAGCCTGTATCTCAGCACAGGAATAAGGTAGGGAAGAATTCTAAGGATCATTTTGACTGCCTCCAGAAGTTAGATCAGATGGCAAATTGGATTTGGTGCTAGGTCTTTCCCTTTAGGTTTTACCCCAACAATGTTTTCATTAGTTTCGCTCACTCTCGAAATCAAGCATTTTACAGCAGGTTGGAGCAGCCTGTATCTCAGCACAGGAATAAGGTAGGGAAGAATTCTAAGGCTCATTTTGACTGCCTCCAGAAGTTAGATCAGATGGCAAATTGGATTTGGTGCTAGGTCTTTCCCTTTAGGTTTTACCCCAACAATGTTTTCATTAGTTTCGCTCACTCTCGAAATCAAGCATTTTACAGCAGGTTGGAGCAGCCTGTATCTCAGCACAGGAATAAGGTAGGGAAGAATTCTAAGGATCATTTTGACTGCCTCCAGAAGTTAGATCAGATGGCAAATTGGATTTGGTGCTAGGTCTTTCCCTTTAGGTTTTACCCCAACAATGTTTTCATTAGTTTCGCTCACTCTCGAAATCAAGCATTTTACAGCAGGTTGGAGCAGCCTGTATCTCAGCACAGGAATAAGGTAGGGAAGAATTCTAAGGATCATTTTGACTGCCTCCAGAAGTTAGATCAGATGGCAAATTGGATTTGGTGCTAGGTCTTTCCCTTTAGGTTTTTACCCCAACAATGTTTTCATTAGTTTCGCTCACTCTCGAAATCAAGCATTTTACAGCAGGTTGGAGCAGCCTGTATCTCAGCACAGGAATAAGGTAGGGAAGAATTCTAAGGATCATTTTTGACTGCCTCCAGAAGTTAGATCAGATGGCAAATTGGATTTGGTGCTAGGTCTTTCCCTTTAGGTTTTTACCCCAACAATGTTTTCATTAGTTTCGCTCACTCTCGAAATCAGGCATTTTACAGCAGGTTGGAGCAGCCTGTATCTCAGCACAGGAATAAGGTAGGGAAGAATTCTAAGGCTCATTTTGACTGCCTCCAGAAGTTAGATCAGATGGCAAATTGGATTTGGTGCTAGGTCTTTCCCTTTAGGTTTTACCCCAACAATGTTTTCATTAGTTTCGCTCACCTCTCGAAATCAAGCATTTTACAGCAGGTTGGAGCAGCCTGTATCTCAGCACAGGAATAAGGTAGGGAAGAATTCTAAGGATCATTTTGACTGCCTCCAGAAGTTAGATCAGATGGCAAATTGGATTTGGTGCTAGGTCTTTCCCTTTAGCTTTTACCCCAACAATGTTTTCATTAGTTTCGCTCACTCTCGAAATCAAGCATTTTACAGCAGGTTGGAGCAGCCTGTATCTCAGCACAGGAATAAGGTAGGTAAGAATTCAAATACTCATTTTGACTGCCTCCAGAAGTTAGATCAGATGGCAAATTGGATTTGGTGCTAGGTCTTTCCCTTTAGGTTTTACCCCAACAATGTTTTCATTAGTTTCGCTCACTCTCGAAATCAAGCATTTTACAGCAGGTTGGAGCAGCCTGTATCTCAGCACAGGAATAAGGTAGGGAAGAATTCTAAGGATCATTTTGACTGCCTCCAGAAGTTAGATCAGATGGCAAATTGGATTTGGTGCTAGGTCTTTCCCTTTAGGTTTTACCCCAACAATGTTTTCATTAGTTTCGCTCACTCTCGAAATCAGGCATTTTACAGCAGGTTGGAGCAGCCTGTATCTCAGCACAGGAATAAGGTAGGGAAGAATTCTAAGGCTCATTTTGACTGCCTCCAGAAGTTAGATCAGATGGCAAATTGGATTTGGTGCTAGGTCTTTCCCTTTAGGTTTTACCCCAACAATGTTTTCATTAGTTTCGCTCACTCTCGAAATCAAGCATTTTACAGCAGGTTGGAGCAGCCTGTATCTCAGCACAGGAATAAGGTAGGGGAAGAATTCTAAGGATCATTTTGACTGCCTCCAGAAGTTAGATCAGATGGCAAATTGGATTTGGTGCTAGGTCTTTCCCTTTAGGTTTTACCCCAACAATGTTTTCATTAGTTTCGCTCACTCTCGAAATCAAGCATTTTACAGCAGGTTGGAGCAGCCTGTATCTCAGCACAGGAATAAGGTAGGGAAGAATTCTAAGGATCATTTTGACTGCCTCCAGAAGTTAGATCAGATGGCAAATTGGATTTGGTGCTAGGTCTTTCCCTTTAGGTTTTACCCCAACAATGTTTTTCATTAGTTTCGCTCACTCTCGAAATCAAGCATTTTACAGCAGGTTGGAGCAGCCTGTATCTCAGCACAGGAATAAGGTAGGGAAGAATTCTAAGGATCATTTTGACTGCCTCCAGAAGTTAGATCAGATGGCAAATTGGATTTGGTGCTAGGTCTTTCCCTTTAGCTTTTACCCCAACAATGTTTTCATTAGTTTTGCTCACTCTCGAAATCAAGCATTTTACAGCAGGTTGGAGCAGCCTGTATCTCAGCACAGGAATAAGGTAGGGAAGAATTCTAATACTCATTTTGACTGCCTCCAGAAGTCAGATCAGATGGCCCAATGCAATTTGGTGCTAGGTCTTTCCCTTTAGGTTTTACCCCAACAATGTTTTTCATTAGTTTCGCTCACTCTCGAAATCAAGCATTTTACAGCAGGTTGGAGCAGCCTGTATCTCAGCACAGGAATAAGGTAGGGAAGAATTCTAAGGCTCATTTTGACTGCCTCCAGAAGTTAGATCAGATGGCAAATTGGATTTGGTGCTAGGTCTTTCCCTTTAGGTTTTACCCCAACAATGTTTTTCATTAGTTTTCGCTCACTCTCGAAATCAAGCATTTTACAGCAGGTTGGAGCAGCCTGTATCTCAGCACAGGAATAAGGTAGGGAAGAATTCTAAGGATCATTTTGACTGCCTCCAGAAGTTAGATCAGATGGCAAATTGGATTTGGTGCTAGGTCTTTCCCTTTAGGTTTTACCCCAACAATGTTTTCATTAGTTTCGCTCACTCTCGAAATCAAGCATTTTACAGCAGGTTGGAGCAGCCTGTATCTCAGCACAGGAATAAGGTAGGGAAGAATTCTAAGGATCATTTTGACTGCCTCCAGAAGTTAGATCAGATGGCAAAATTGGATTTGGTGCTAGGTCTTTCCCTTTAGGTTTTACCCCAACAATGTTTTCATTAGTTTCGCTCACTCTCGAAATCAAGCATTTTACAGCAGGTTGGAGCAGCCTGTATCTCAGCACAGGAATAAGGTAGGGAAGAATTCTAAGGATCATTTTGACTGCCTCCAGAAGTTAGATCAGATGGCAAATTGGATTTGGTGCTAGGTCTTTCCCTTTAGGTTTTACCCCAACAATGTTTTCATTAGTTTCGCTCACTCTCGAAATCAAGCATTTTACAGCAGGTTGGAGCAGCCTGTATCTCAGCACAGGAATAAGGTAGGGAAGAATTCTAAGGCTCATTTTGACTGCCTCCAGAAGTTAGATCAGATGGCAAATTGGATTTGGTGCTAGGTCTTTCCCTTTAGGTTTTACCCCAACAATGTTTTCATTACTTTCGCTCACTCTCGAAATCAAGCATTTTACAGCAGGTTGGAGCAGCCTGTATCTCAGCACAGGAATAAGGTAGGGAAGAATTCTAAGGATCATTTTGACTGCCTCCAGAAGTTAGATCAGATGGCAAATTGGATTTGGTGCTAGGTCTTTCCCTTTAGGTTTTACCCCAACAATGTTTTCATTAGTTTCGCTCACTCTCGAAATCAAGCATTTTACAGCAGGTTGGAGCAGCCTGTATCTCAGCACAGGAATAAGGTAGGGAAGAATTCTAATACTCATTTTGACTGCCTCCAGAAGTCAGATCAGATGGCCAATGCAATTTGGTGCTAGGTCTTTCCCTTTAGGTTTTTACCCCAACAATGTTTTCATTAGTTTCGCTCACTCTCGAAATCAAGCATTTTACAGCAGGTTGGAGCAGCCTGTATCTCAGCACAGGAATAAGGTAGGGAAGAATTCTAAGGATCATTTTGACTGCCTCCAGAAGTTAGATCAGATGGCAAATTGGATTTGGTGCTAGGTCTTTCCCTTTAGGTTTTACCCCAACAATGTTTTCATTAGTTTCGCTCACTCTCGAAATCAAGCATTTTACAGCAGGTTGGAGCAGCCTGTATCTCAGCACAGGAATAAGGTAGGGAAGAATTCTAAGGCTCATTTTGACTGCCTCCAGAAGTTAGATCAGATGGCAAATTGGATTTGGTGCTAGGTCTTTCCCTTTAGCTTTTACCCCAACAATGTTTTCATTAGTTTCGCTCACTCTCGAAATCAAGCATTTTACAGCAGGTTGGAGCAGCCTGTATCTCAGCACAGGAATAAGGTAGGGAAGAATTCTAAGGATCATTTTGACTGCCTCCAGAAGTTAGATCAGATGGCAAAATTGGATTTGGTGCTAGGTCTTTCCCTTTAGGTTTTACCCCAACAATGTTTTCATTAGTTTCGCTCACTCTCGAAATCAAGCATTTTACAGCAGGTTGGAGCAGCCTGTATCTCAGCACAGGAATAAGGTAGGGAAGAATTCTAAGGATCATTTTGACTGCCTCCAGAAGTTAGATCAGATGGCAAATTGGATTTGGTGCTAGGTCTTTCCCTTTAGGTTTTTACCCCAACAATGTTTTCATTAGTTTCGCTCACTCTCGAAATCAAGCATTTTACAGCAGGTTGGAGCAGCCTGTATCTCAGCACAGGAATAAGGTAGGGAAGAATTCTAAGGATCATTTTGACTGCCTCCAGAAGTTAGATCAGATGGCAAATTGGATTTGGTGCTAGGTCTTTCCCTTTAGGTTTTACCCCAACAATGTTTTCATTAGTTTCGCTCACTCTCGAAATCAGGCATTTTACAGCAGGTTGGAGCAGCCTGTATCTCAGCACAGGAATAAGGTAGGGAAGAATTCTAAGGCTCATTTTGACTGCCTCCAGAAGTTAGATCAGATGGCAAATTGGATTTGGTGCTAGGTCTTTCCCTTTAGGTTTTACCCCAACAATGTTTTCATTAGTTTCGCTCACTCTCGAAATCAAGCATTTTACAGCAGGTTGGAGCAGCCTGTATCTCAGCACAGGAATAAGGTAGGGAAGAATTCTAAGGATCATTTTGACTGCCTCCAGAAGTTAGATCAGATGGCAAATTGGATTTGGTGCTAGGTCTTTCCCTTTAGGTTTTACCCCAACAATGTTTTCATTAGTTTCGCTCACTCTCGAAATCAAGCATTTTACAGCAGGTTGGAGCAGCCTGTATCTCAGCACAGGAATAAGGTAGGTAAGAATTCAAATACTCATTTTGACTGCCTCCAGAAGTTAGATCAGATGGCAAATTGGATTTGGTGCTAGGTCTTTCCCTTTAGGTTTTACCCCAACAATGTTTTCATTAGTTTCGCTCACTCTCGAAATCAAGCATTTTACAGCAGGTTGGAGCAGCCTGTATCTCAGCACAGGAATAAGGTAGGGAAGAATTCTAAGGATCATTTTGACTGCCTCCAGAAGTTAGATCAGATGGCAAATTGGATTTGGTGCTAGGTCTTTCCCTTTAGGTTTTACCCCAACAATGTTTTCATTAGTTTCGCTCACTCTCGAAATCAGGCATTTTACAGCAGGTTGGAGCAGCCTGTATCTCAGCACAGGAATAAGGTAGGGAAGAATTCTAAGGCTCATTTTGACTGCCTCCAGAAGTTAGATCAGATGGCAAATTGGATTTGGTGCTAGGTCTTTCCCTTTAGGTTTTACCCCAACAATGTTTTCATTAGTTTCGCTCACTCTCGAAATCAAGCATTTTACAGCAGGTTGGAGCAGCCTGTATCTCAGCACAGGAATAAGGTAGGGAAGAATTCTAAGGATCATTTTGACTGCCTCCAGAAGTTAGATCAGATGGCAAATTGGATTTGGTGCTAGGTCTTTCCCTTTAGGTTTTACCCCAACAATGTTTTCATTAGTTTCGCTCACTCTCGAAATCAAGCATTTTACAGCAGGTTGGAGCAGCCTGTATCTCAGCACAGGAATAAGGTAGGTAAGAATTCAAATAGTCATTTTGACTGCCTCCAGAAGTTAGATCAGATGGCAAATTGGATTTGGTGCTAGGTCTTTCCCTTTAGGTTTTACCCCAACAATGTTTTCATTAGTTTCGCTCACTCTCGAAATCAAGCATTTTTACAGCAGGTTGGAGCAGCCTGTATCTCAGCACAGGAATAAGGTAGGGAAGAATTCTAAGGATCATTTTGACTGCCTCCAGAAGTTAGATCAGATGGCAAATTGGATTTGGTGCTAGGTCTTTCCCTTTAGGTTTTACCCCAACAATGTTTTCATTAGTTTCGCTCACTCTCGAAATCAGGCATTTTACAGCAGGTTGGAGCAGCCTGTATCTCAGCACAGGAATAAGGTAGGGAAGAATTCTAAGGCTCATTTTGACTGCCTCCAGAAGTTAGATCAGATGGCAAATTGGATTTGGTGCTAGGTCTTTCCCTTTAGGTTTTACCCCAACAATGTTTTCATTAGTTTCGCTCACTCTCGAAATCAAGCATTTTACAGCAGGTTGGAGCAGCCTGTATCTCAGCACAGGAATAAGGTAGGGAAGAATTCTAAGGATCATTTTGACTGCCTCCAGAAGTTAGATCAGATGGCAAATTGGATTTGGTGCTAGGTCTTTCCCTTTAGGTTTTACCCCAACAATGTTTTCATTAGTTTCGCTCACTCTCGAAATCAAGCATTTTACAGCAGGTTGGAGCAGCCTGTATCTCAGCACAGGAATAAGGTAGGGAAGAATTCTAAGGATCATTTTGACTGCCTCCAGAAGTTAGATCAGATGGCAAATTGGATTTGGTGCTAGGTCTTTCCCTTTAGGTTTTTACCCCAACAATGTTTTCATTAGTTTCGCTCACTCTCGAAATCAAGCATTTTACAGCAGGTTGGAGCAGCCTGTATCTCAGCACAGGAATAAGGTAGGGAAGAATTCTAAGGATCATTTTGACTGCCTCCAGAAGTTAGATCAGATGGCAAATTGGATTTGGTGCTAGGTCTTTCCCTTTAGCTTTTACCCCAACAATGTTTTTCATTAGTTTTGCTCACTTCTCGAAATCAAGCATTTTACAGCAGGTTGGAGCAGCCTGTATCTCAGCACAGGAATAAGGTAGGGAAGAATTCTAAGGATCATTTTGACTGCCTCCAGAAGTCAGATCAGATGGCCAATGCAATTTGGTGCTAGGTCTTTCCCTTTAGGTTTTACCCCAACAATGTTTTCATTAGTTTCGCTCACTCTCGAAATCAAGCATTTTACAGCAGGTTGGAGCAGCCTGTATCTCAGCACAGGAATAAGGTAGGGAAGAATTCTAATACTCATTTTGACTGCCTCCAGAAGTCAGATCAGATGGCCAATGCAATTTGGTGCTAGGTCTTTCCCTTTAGGTTTTACCCCAACAATGTTTTCATTAGTTTCGCTCACTCTCGAAATCAAGCATTTTACAGCAGGTTGGAGCAGCCTGTATCTCAGCACAGGAATAAAGGTAGGGAAGAATTCTAAGGATCATTTTGACTGCCTCCAGAAGTTAGATCAGATGGCAAATTGGATTTGGTGCTAGGTCTTTCCCTTTAGGTTTTACCCCAACAATGTTTTCATTAGTTTCGCTCACTCTCGAAATCAAGCATTTTACAGCAGGTTGGAGCAGCCTGTATCTCAGCACAGGAATAAGGTAGGGAAGAATTCTAAGGATCATTTTGACTGCCTCCAGAAGTTAGATCAGATGGCAAATTGGATTTGGTGCTAGGTCTTTCCCTTTAGCTTTTACCCCAACAATGTTTTCATTAGTTTCGCTCACTCTCGAAATCAAGCATTTTACAGCAGGTTGGAGCAGCCTGTATCTCAGCACAGGAATAAGGTAGGGAAGAATTCTAAGGATCATTTTGACTGCCTCCAGAAGTTAGATCAGATGGCAAATTGGATTTGGTGCTAGGTCTTTCCCTTTAGGTTTTACCCCAACAATGTTTTCATTAGTTTCGCTCACTCTCGAAATCAAGCATTTTACAGCAGGTTGGAGCAGCCTGTATCTCAGCACAGGAATAAGGTAGGGAAGAATTCTAAGGATCATTTTGACTGCCTCCAGAAGTTAGATCAGATGGCAAATTGGATTTGGTGCTAGGTCTTTCCCTTTAGGTTTTACCCCAACAATGTTTTCATTAGTTTCGCTCACTCTCGAAATCAAGCATTTTACAGCAGGTTGGAGCAGCCTGTATCTCAGCACAGGAATAAGGTAGGGAAGAATTCTAAGGATCATTTTGACTGCCTCCAGAAGTTAGATCAGATGGCAAATTGGATTTGGTGCTAGGTCTTTCCCTTTAGGTTTTACCCCAACAATGTTTTCATTAGTTTCGCTCACTCTCGAAATCAGGCATTTTACAGCAGGTTGGAGCAGCCTGTATCTCAGCACAGGAATAAGGTAGGGAAGAATTCTAAGGCTCATTTTGACTGCCTCCAGAAGTTAGATCAGATGGCAAATTGGATTTGGTGCTAGGTCTTTCCCTTTAGGTTTTACCCCAACAATGTTTTCATTAGTTTCGCTCACTCTCGAAATCAAGCATTTTACAGCAGGTTGGAGCAGCCTGTATCTCAGCACAGGAATAAGGTAGGGAAGAATTCTAAGGATCATTTTGACTGCCTCCAGAAGTTAGATCAGATGGCAAATTGGATTTGGTGCTAGGTCTTTCCCTTTAGGTTTTACCCCAACAATGTTTTCATTAGTTTCGCTCACTCTCGAAATCAAGCATTTTACAGCAGGTTGGAGCAGCCTGTATCTCAGCACAGGAATAAGGTAGGTAAGAATTCAAATACTCATTTTGACTGCCTCCAGAAGTTAGATCAGATGGCAAATTGGATTTGGTGCTAGGTCTTTCCCTTTAGGTTTTACCCCAACAATGTTTTCATTAGTTTCGCTCACTCTCGAAATCAAGCATTTTACAGCAGGTTGGAGCAGCCTGTATCTCAGCACAGGAATAAGGTAGGGAAGAATTCTAAGGATCATTTTGACTGCCTCCAGAAGTTAGATCAGATGGCAAATTGGATTTGGTGCTAGGTCTTTCCCTTTAGGTTTTACCCCAACAATGTTTTCATTAGTTTCGCTCACTCTCGAAATCAGGCATTTTACAGCAGGTTGGAGCAGCCTGTATCTCAGCACAGGAATAAGGTAGGGAAGAATTCTAAGGCTCATTTTGACTGCCTCCAGAAGTTAGATCAGATGGCAAATTGGATTTGGTGCTAGGTCTTTCCCTTTAGGTTTTACCCCAACAATGTTTTCATTAGTTTCGCTCACTCTCGAAATCAAGCATTTTACAGCAGGTTGGAGCAGCCTGTATCTCAGCACAGGAATAAGGTAGGGAAGAATTCTAAGGATCATTTTGACTGCCTCCAGAAGTTAGATCAGATGGCAAATTGGATTTGGTGCTAGGTCTTTCCCTTTAGGTTTTACCCCAACAATGTTTTCATTAGTTTCGCTCACTCTCGAAATCAAGCATTTTACAGCAGGTTGGAGCAGCCTGTATCTCAGCACAGGAATAAGGTAGGTAAGAATTCAAATACTCATTTTGACTGCCTCCAGAAGTTAGATCAGATGGCAAATTGGATTTGGTGCTAGGTCTTTCCCTTTAGGTTTTACCCCAACAATGTTTTCATTAGTTTCGCTCACTCTCGAAATCAAGCATTTTACAGCAGGTTGGAGCAGCCTGTATCTCAGCACAGGAATAAGGTAGGGAAGAATTCTAAGGATCATTTTGACTGCCTCCAGAAGTTAGATCAGATGGCAAATTGGATTTGGTGCTAGGTCTTTCCCTTTAGGTTTTACCCCAACAATGTTTTCATTAGTTTCGCTCACTCTCGAAATCAGGCATTTTACAGCAGGTTGGAGCAGCCTGTATCTCAGCACAGGAATAAGGTAGGGAAGAATTCTAAGGCTCATTTTGACTGCCTCCAGAAGTTAGATCAGATGGCAAATTGGATTTGGTGCTAGGTCTTTCCCTTTAGGTTTTACCCCAACAATGTTTTCATTAGTTTCGCTCACTCTCGAAATCAAGCATTTTACAGCAGGTTGGAGCAGCCTGTATCTCAGCACAGGAATAAGGTAGGGAAGAATTCTAAGGATCATTTTGACTGCCTCCAGAAGTTAGATCAGATGGCAAATTGGATTTGGTGCTAGGTCTTTCCCTTTAGCTTTTACCCCAACAATGTTTTCATTAGTTTTGCTCACTCTCGAAATCAAGCATTTTACAGCAGGTTGGAGCAGCCTGTATCTCAGCACAGGAATAAGGTAGGGAAGAATTCTAATACTCATTTTGACTGCCTCCAGAAGTCAGATCAGATGGCCAATGCAATTTGGTGCTAGGTCTTTCCCTTTAGGTTTTACCCCAACAATGTTTTCATTAGTTTCGCTCACTCTCGAAATCAAGCATTTTACAGCAGGTTGGAGCAGCCTGTATCTCAGCACAGGAATAAGGTAGGGAAGAATTCTAAGGCTCATTTTGACTGCCTCCAGAAGTTAGATCAGATGGCAAATTGGATTTGGTGCTAGGTCTTTCCCTTTAGGTTTTACCCCAACAATGTTTTCATTAGTTTCGCTCACTCTCGAAATCAAGCATTTTACAGCAGGTTGGAGCAGCCTGTATCTCAGCACAGGAATAAGGTAGGGAAGAATTCTAAGGATCATTTTGACTGCCTCCAGAAGTTAGATCAGATGGCAAATTGGATTTGGTGCTAGGTCTTTCCCTTTAGGTTTTACCCCAACAATGTTTTCATTAGTTTCGCTCACTCTCGAAATCAAGCATTTTACAGCAGGTTGGAGCAGCCTGTATCTCAGCACAGGAATAAGGTAGGGAAGAATTCTAAGGATCATTTTGACTGCCTCCAGAAGTTAGATCAGATGGCAAATTGGATTTGGTGCTAGGTCTTTCCCTTTAGGTTTTACCCCAACAATGTTTTCATTAGTTTCGCTCACTCTCGAAATCAAGCATTTTACAGCAGGTTGGAGCAGCCTGTATCTCAGCACAGGAATAAGGTAGGGAAGAATTCTAAGGATCATTTTGACTGCCTCCAGAAGTTAGATCAGATGGCAAATTGGATTTGGTGCTAGGTCTTTCCCTTTAGGTTTTACCCCAACAATGTTTTCATTAGTTTCGCTCACTCTCGAAATCAAGCATTTTACAGCAGGTTGGAGCAGCCTGTATCTCAGCACAGGAATAAGGTAGGGAAGAATTCTAAGGATCATTTTGACTGCCTCCAGAAGTTAGATCAGATGGCAAATTGGATTTGGTGCTAGGTCTTTCCCTTTAGGTTTTACCCCAACAATGTTTTCATTAGTTTCGCTCACTCTCGAAATCAAGCATTTTACAGCAGGTTGGAGCAGCCTGTATCTCAGCACAGGAATAAGGTAGGGAAGAATTCTAAGGATCATTTTGACTGCCTCCAGAAGTTAGATCAGATGGCAAATTGGATTTGGTGCTAGGTCTTTCCCTTTAGGTTTTACCCCAACAATGTTTTCATTACTTTCGCTCACTCTCGAAATCAAGCATTTTACAGCAGGTTGGAGCAGCCTGTATCTCAGCACAGGAATAAGGTAGGGAAGAATTCTAAGGATCATTTTGACTGCCTCCAGAAGTTAGATCAGATGGCAAATTGGATTTGGTGCTAGGTCTTTCCCTTTAGGTTTTACCCCAACAATGTTTTCATTAGTTTCGCTCACTCTCGAAATCAAGCATTTTACAGCAGGTTGGAGCAGCCTGTATCTCAGCACAGGAATAAGGTAGGGAAGAATTCTAATACTCATTTTGACTGCCTCCAGAAGTCAGATCAGATGGCCAATGCAATTTGGTGCTAGGTCTTTCCCTTTAGGTTTTACCCCAACAATGTTTTCATTAGTTTCGCTCACTCTCAAAATCAAGCATTTTACAGCAGGTTGGAGCAGCCTGTATCTCAGCACAGGAATAAGGTAGGGAAGAATTCTAAGGATCATTTTGACTGCCTCCAGAAGTTAGATCAGATGGCAAATTGGATTTGGTGCTAGGTCTTTCCCTTTAGCTTTTACCCCAACAATGTTTTCATTAGTTTCGCTCACTCTCGAAATCAAGCATTTTACAGCAGGTTGGAGCAGCCTGTATCTCAGCACAGGAATAAGGTAGGGAAGAATTCTAAGGATCATTTTGACTGCCTCCAGAAGTTAGATCAGATGGCAAATTGGATTTGGTGCTAGGTCTTTCCCTTTAGGTTTTACCCCAACAATGTTTTCATTAGTTTCGCTCACTCTCGAAATCAAGCATTTTACAGCAGGTTGGAGCAGCCTGTATCTCAGCACAGGAATAAGGTAGGGAAGAATTCTAATACTCATTTTGACTGCCTCCAGAAGTTAGATCAGATGGCAAATTGGATTTGGTGCTAGGTCTTTCCCTTTAGGTTTTACCCCAACAATGTTTTCATTAGTTTCGCTCACTCTCGAAATCAAGCATTTTACAGCAGGTTGGAGCAGCCTGTATCTCAGCACAGGAATAAGGTAGGGAAGAATTCTAAGGATCATTTTGACTGCCTCCAGAAGTTAGATCAGATGGCAAATTGGATTTGGTGCTAGGTCTTTCCCTTTAGCTTTTACCCCAACAATGTTTTCATTAGTTTCGCTCACTCTCGAAATCAAGCATTTTACAGCAGGTTGGAGCAGCCTGTATCTCAGCACAGGAATAAGGTAGGGAAGAATTCTAAGGATCATTTTGACTGCCTCCAGAAGTTAGATCAGATGGCAAATTGGATTTGGTGCTAGGTCTTTCCCTTTAGGTTTTACCCCAACAATGTTTTCATTAGTTTCGCTCACTCTCGAAATCAAGCATTTTACAGCAGGTTGGAGCAGCCTGTATCTCAGCAAATAAGGTAGGGAAGAATTCTAAGGATCATTTTGACTGCCTCCAGAAGTTAGATCAGATGGCAAATTGGATTTGGTGCTAGGTCTTTCCCTTTAGGTTTTACCCCAACAATGTTTTCATTAGTTTCGCTCACTCTCGAAATCAAGCATTTTACAGCAGGTTGGAGCAGCCTGTATCTCAGCACAGGAATAAGGTAGGGAAGAATTCTAAGGATCATTTTGACTGCCTCCAGAAGTTAGATCAGATGGCAAATTGGATTTGGTGCTAGGTCTTTCCCTTTAGGTTTTACCCCAACAATGTTTTTCATTAGTTTCGCTCACTCTCGAAATCAAGCATTTTACAGCAGGTTGGAGCAGCCTGTATCTCAGCACAGGAATAAGGTAGGGAAGAATTCTAAGGATCATTTTGACTGCCTCCAGAAGTTAGATCAGATGGCAAATTGGATTTGGTGCTAGGTCTTTCCCTTTAGGTTTTACCCAACAATGTTTTCATTAGTTTCGCTCACTCTCGAAATCAAGCATTTTACAGCAGGTTGGAGCAGCCTGTATCTCAGCACAGGAATAAGGTAGGGAAGAATTCTAAGGATCATTTTGACTGCCTCCAGAAGTTAGATCAGATGGCAAATTGGATTTGGTGCTAGGTCTTTCCCTTTAGGTTTTACCCCAACAATGTTTTCATTAGTTTCGCTCACTCTCGAAATCAAGCATTTTACAGCAGGTTGGAGCAGCCTGTATCTCAGCACAGGAATAAGGTAGGGAAGAATTCTAAGGCTCATTTTGACTGCCTCCAGAAGTTAGATCAGATGGCAAATTGGATTTGGTGCTAGGTCTTTCCCTTTAGGTTTTACCCCAACAATGTTTTCATTAGTTTCGCTCACTCTCGAAATCAAGCATTTTACAGCAGGTTGGAGCAGCCTGTATCTCAGCACAGGAATAAGGTAGGGAAGAATTCTAAGGCTCATTTTGACTGCCTCCAGAAGTTAGATCAGATGGCAAATTGGATTTGGTGCTAGGTCTTTCCCTTTAGGTTTTACCCCAACAATGTTTTCATTAGTTTCGCTCACTCTCGAAATCAAGCATTTTACAGCAGGTTGGAGCAGCCTGTATCTCAGCACAGGAATAAGGTAGGGAAGAATTCTAAGGATCATTTTGACTGCCTCCAGAAGTTAGATCAGATGGCAAATTGGATTTGGTGCTAGGTCTTTCCCTTTAGGTTTTACCCCAACAATGTTTTCATTAGTTTCGCTCACTCTCGAAATCAAGCATTTTACAGCAGGTTGGAGCAGCCTGTATCTCAGCACAGGAATAAGGTAGGGAAGAATTCTAAGGATCATTTTGACTGCCTCCAGAAGTTAGATCAGATGGCAAATTGGATTTGGTGCTAGGTCTTTCCCTTTAGGTTTTTACCCCAACAATGTTTTCATTAGTTTTGCTCACTCTCGAAATCAAGCATTTTACAGCAGGTTGGAGCAGCCTGTATCTCAGCACAGGAATAAGGTAGGGAAGAATTCAAATACTCATTTTGACTGCCTCCAGAAGTTAGATCAGATGGCAAATTGGATTTGGTGCTAGGTCTTTCCCTTTAGGTTTTACCCCAACAATGTTTTCATTAGTTTCGCTCACTCTCGAAATCAAGCATTTTACAGCAGGTTGGAGCAGCCTGTATCTCAGCACAGGAATAAGGTAGGGAAGAATTCTAAGGATCATTTTGACTGCCTCCAGAAGTTAGATCAGATGGCAAATTGGATTTGGTGCTAGGTCTTTCCCTTTAGGTTTTTACCCCAACAATGTTTTCATTAGTTTCGCTCACTCTCGAAATCAAGCATTTTACAGCAGGTTGGAGCAGCCTGTAGCTCAGCACAGGAATAAGGTAGGGAAGAATTCTAAGGCTCATTTTGACTGCCTCCAGAAGTTAGATCAGATGGCAAATTGGATTTGGTGCTAGGTCTTTCCCTTTAGGTTTTACCCCAACAATGTTTTCATTACTTTCGCTCACTCTCGAAATCAAGCATTTTACAGCAGGTTGGAGCAGCCTGTATCTCAGCACAGGAATAAGGTAGGGAAGAATTCTAAGGATCATTTTGACTGCCTCCAGAAGTTAGATCAGATGGCAAATTGGATTTGGTGCTAGGTCTTTCCCTTTAGGTTTTACCCCAACAATGTTTTTCATTAGTTTCGCTCACTCTCGAAATCAAGCATTTTTACAGCAGGTTGGAGCAGCCTGTATCTCAGCACAGGAATAAGGTAGGGAAGAATTCTAATACTCATTTTGACTGCCTCCAGAAGTCAGATCAGATGGCCAATGCAATTTGGTGCTAGGTCTTTCCCTTTAGGTTTTACCCCAACAATGTTTTCATTAGTTTCGCTCACTCTCAAAATCAAGCATTTTACAGCAGGTTGGAGCAGCCTGTATCTCAGCACAGGAATAAGGTAGGGAAGAATTCTAAGGATCATTTTGACTGCCTCCAGAAGTTAGATCAGATGGCAAATTGGATTTGGTGCTAGGTCTTTCCCTTTAGCTTTTACCCCAACAATGTTTTCATTAGTTTCGCTCACTCTCGAAATCAAGCATTTTACAGCAGGTTGGAGCAGCCTGTATCTCAGCACAGGAATAAGGTAGGGAAGAATTCTAAGGATCATTTTGACTGCCTCCAGAAGTTAGATCAGATGGCAAATTGGATTTGGTGCTAGGTCTTTCCCTTTAGGTTTTACCCCAACAATGTTTTTCATTAGTTTCGCTCACTCTCGAAATCAAGCATTTTACAGCAGGTTGGAGCAGCCTGTATCTCAGCACAGGAATAAGGTAGGGAAGAATTCTAATACTCATTTTGACTGCCTCCAGAAGTTAGATCAGATGGCAAATTGGATTTGGTGCTAGGTCTTTCCCTTTAGGTTTTACCCCAACAATGTTTTCATTAGTTTCGCTCACTCTCGAAATCAAGCATTTTACAGCAGGTTGGAGCAGCCTGTATCTCAGCACAGGAATAAGGTAGGGAAGAATTCTAAGGATCATTTTGACTGCCTCCAGAAGTTAGATCAGATGGCAAATTGGATTTGGTGCTAGGTCTTTCCCTTTAGCTTTTACCCCAACAATGTTTTCATTAGTTTCGCTCACTCTCGAAATCAAGCATTTTACAGCAGGTTGGAGCAGCCTGTATCTCAGCACAGGAATAAGGTAGGGAAGAATTCTAAGGATCATTTTGACTGCCTCCAGAAGTTAGATCAGATGGCAAATTGGATTTGGTGCTAGGTCTTTCCCTTTAGGTTTTACCCCAACAATGTTTTCATTAGTTTCGCTCACTCTCGAAATCAAGCATTTTACAGCAGGTTGGAGCAGCCTGTATCTCAGCACAGGAATAAGGTAGGGAAGAATTCTAAGGATCATTTTGACTGCCTCCAGAAGTTAGATCAGATGGCAAATTGGATTTGGTGCTAGGTCTTTCCCTTTAGGTTTTACCCCAACAATGTTTTCATTAGTTTCGCTCACTCTCGAAATCAAGCATTTTACAGCAGGTTGGAGCAGCCTGTATCTCAGCACAGGAATAAGGTAGGGAAGAATTCTAAGGATCATTTTGACTGCCTCCAGAAGTTAGATCAGATGGCAAATTGGATTTGGTGCTAGGTCTTTCCCTTTAGGTTTTACCCCAACAATGTTTTCATTAGTTTCGCTCACTCTCGAAATCAAGCATTTTACAGCAGGTTGGAGCAGCCTGTATCTCAGCACAGGAATAAGGTAGGGAAGAATTCTAAGGATCATTTTGACTGCCTCCAGAAGTTAGATCAGATGGCAAATTGGATTTGGTGCTAGGTCTTTCCCTTTAGGTTTTACCCCAACAATGTTTTCATTAGTTTCGCTCACTCTCGAAATCAAGCATTTTACAGCAGGTTGGAGCAGCCTGTATCTCAGCACAGGAATAAGGTAGGGAAGAATTCTAAGGATCATTTTGACTGCCTCCAGAAGTTAGATCAGATGGCAAATTGGATTTGGTGCTAGGTCTTTCCCTTTAGGTTTTACCCCAACAATGTTTTCATTAGTTTCGCTCACTCTCGAAATCAAGCATTTTACAGCAGGTTGGAGCAGCCTGTATCTCAGCACAGGAATAAGGTAGGGAAGAATTCTAAGGCTCATTTTGACTGCCTCCAGAAGTTAGATCAGATGGCAAATTGGATTTGGTGCTAGGTCTTTCCCTTTAGGTTTTACCCCAACAATGTTTTCATTAGTTTCGCTCACTCTCGAAATCAAGCATTTTACAGCAGGTTGGAGCAGCCTGTATCTCAGCACAGGAATAAGGTAGGGAAGAATTCTAAGGCTCATTTTGACTGCCTCCAGAAGTTAGATCAGATGGCAAATTGGATTTGGTGCTAGGTCTTTCCCTTTAGGTTTTACCCCAACAATGTTTTCATTAGTTTCGCTCACTCTCGAAATCAAGCATTTTACAGCAGGTTGGAGCAGCCTGTATCTCAGCACAGGAATAAGGTAGGGAAGAATTCTAAGGATCATTTTGACTGCCTCCAGAAGTTAGATCAGATGGCAAATTGGATTTGGTGCTAGGTCTTTCCCTTTAGGTTTTACCCCAACAATGTTTTCATTAGTTTCGCTCACTCTCGAAATCAAGCATTTTACAGCAGGTTGGAGCAGCCTGTATCTCAGCACAGGAATAAGGTAGGGAAGAATTCTAAGGATCATTTTGACTGCCTCCAGAAGTTAGATCAGATGGCAAATTGGATTTGGTGCTAGGTCTTTCCCTTTAGGTTTTACCCCAACAATGTTTTCATTAGTTTTGCTCACTCTCGAAATCAAGCATTTTACAGCAGGTTGGAGCAGCCTGTATCTCAGCACAGGAATAAGGTAGGGAAGAATTCAAATACTCATTTTGACTGCCTCCAGAAGTTAGATCAGATGGCAAATTGGATTTGGTGCTAGGTCTTTCCCTTTAGGTTTTACCCCAACAATGTTTTCATTAGTTTCGCTCACTCTCGAAATCAAGCATTTTACAGCAGGTTGGAGCAGCCTGTATCTCAGCACAGGAATAAGGTAGGGAAGAATTCTAAGGATCATTTTGACTGCCTCCAGAAGTTAGATCAGATGGCAAATTGGATTTGGTGCTAGGTCTTTCCCTTTAGGTTTTACCCCAACAATGTTTTCATTAGTTTCGCTCACTCTCGAAATCAAGCATTTTACAGCAGGTTGGAGCAGCCTGTAGCTCAGCACAGGAATAAGGTAGGGAAGAATTCTAAGGCTCATTTTGACTGCCTCCAGAAGTTAGATCAGATGGCAAATTGGATTTGGTGCTAGGTCTTTCCCTTTAGGTTTTACCCCAACAATGTTTTCATTAGTTTCGCTCACTCTCGAAATCAAGCATTTTACAGCAGGTTGGAGCAGCCTGTATCTCAGCACAGGAATAAGGTAGGGAAGAATTCTAAGGATCATTTTGACTGCCTCCAGAAGTTAGATCAGATGGCAAATTGGATTTGGTGCTAGGTCTTTCCCTTTAGGTTTTACCCCAACAATGTTTTCATTAGTTTCGCTCACTCTCGAAATCAAGCATTTTACAGCAGGTTGGAGCAGCCTGTATCTCAGCACAGGAATAAGGTAGGGAAGAATTCTAAGGATCATTTTGACTGCCTCCAGAAGTTAGATCAGATGGCAAATTGGATTTGGTGCTAGGTCTTTCCCTTTAGGTTTTACCCCAACAATGTTTTCATTAGTTTCGCTCACTCTCGAAATCAAGCATTTTACAGCAGGTTGGAGCAGCCTGTATCTCAGCACAGGAATAAGGTAGGGAAGAATTCTAAGGATCATTTTGACTGCCTCCAGAAGTTAGATCAGATGGCAAATTGGATTTGGTGCTAGGTCTTTCCCTTTAGGTTTTACCCCAACAATGTTTTCATTAGTTTCGCTCACTCTCAAAATCAAGCATTTTACAGCAGGTTGGAGCAGCCTGTATCTCAGCACAGGAATAAGGTAGGGAAGAATTCTAAGGATCATTTTGACTGCCTCCAGAAGTTAGATCAGATGGCAAATTGGATTTGGTGCTAGGTCTTTCCCTTTAGGTTTTACCCCAACAATGTTTTCATTAGTTTCGCTCACTCTCGAAATCAAGCATTTTACAGCAGGTTGGAGCAGCCTGTATCTCAGCACAGGAATAAGGTAGGGAAGAATTCTAAGGATCATTTTGACTGCCTCCAGAAGTTAGATCAGATGGCAAATTGGATTTGGTGCTAGGTCTTTCCCTTTAGGTTTTACCCCAACAATGTTTTCATTAGTTTCGCTCACTCTCGAAATCAAGCATTTTACAGCAGGTTGGAGCAGCCTGTATCTCAGCACAGGAATAAGGTAGGGAAGAATTCTAAGGCTCATTTTGACTGCCTCCAGAAGTTAGATCAGATGGCAAATTGGATTTGGTGCTAGGTCTTTCCCTTTAGCTTTTACCCCAACAATGTTTTCATTAGTTTCGCTCACTCTCGAAATCAAGCATTTTACAGCAGGTTGGAGCAGCCTGTATCTCAGCACAGGAATAAGGTAGGGAAGAATTCTAAGGATCATTTTGACTGCCTCCAGAAGTTAGATCAGATGGCAAATTGGATTTGGTGCTAGGTCTTTCCCTTTAGCTTTTACCCCAACAATGTTTTCATTAGTTTCGCTCACTCTCGAAATCAAGCATTTTACAGCAGGTTGGAGCAGCCTGTATCTCAGCACAGGAATAAGGTAGGGAAGAATTCTAAGGATCATTTTGACTGCCTCCAGAAGTTAGATCAGATGGCAAATTGGATTTGGTGCTAGGTCTTTCCCTTTAGGTTTTACCCCAACAATGTTTTCATTAGTTTCGCTCACTCTCGAAATCAAGCATTTTACAGCAGGTTGGAGCAGCCTGTATCTCAGCACAGGAATAAGGTAGGGAAGAATTCTAAGGCTCATTTTGACTGCCTCCAGAAGTTAGATCAGATGGCAAATTGGATTTGGTGCTAGGTCTTTCCCTTTAGGTTTTACCCCAACAATGTTTTCATTAGTTTCGCTCACTCTCGAAATCAAGCATTTTACAGCAGGTTGGAGCAGCCTGTATCTCAGCACAGGAATAAGGTAGGGAAGAATTCTAAGGATCATTTTGACTGCCTCCAGAAGTTAGATCAGATGGCAAATTGGATTTGGTGCTAGGTCTTTCCCTTTAGGTTTTACCCCAACAATGTTTTCATTAGTTTCGCTCACTCTCGAAATCAAGCATTTTACAGCAGGTTGGAGCAGCCTGTATCTCAGCACAGGAATAAGGTAGGGAAGAATTCTAAGGATCATTTTGACTGCCTCCAGAAGTTAGATCAGATGGCAAATTGGATTTGGTGCTAGGTCTTTCCCTTTAGGTTTTACCCCAACAATGTTTTCATTAGTTTCGCTCACTCTCGAAATCAAGCATTTTACAGCAGGTTGGAGCAGCCTGTATCTCAGCACAGGAATAAGGTAGGGAAGAATTCTAAGGATCATTTTGACTGCCTCCAGAAGTTAGATCAGATGGCAAATTGGATTTGGTGCTAGGTCTTTCCCTTTAGGTTTTACCCCAACAATGTTTTCATTAGTTTTGCTCACTCTCGAAATCAAGCATTTTACAGCAGGTTGGAGCAGCCTGTATCTCAGCACAGGAATAAGGTAGGGAAGAATTCAAATACTCATTTTGACTGCCTCCAGAAGTTAGATCAGATGGCAAATTGGATTTGGTGCTAGGTCTTTCCCTTTAGGTTTTACCCCAACAATGTTTTCATTAGTTTCGCTCACTCTCGAAATCAAGCATTTTACAGCAGGTTGGAGCAGCCTGTATCTCAGCACAGGAATAAGGTAGGGAAGAATTCTAAGGATCATTTTGACTGCCTCCAGAAGTTAGATCAGATGGCAAATTGGATTTGGTGCTAGGTCTTTCCCTTTAGGTTTTACCCCAACAATGTTTTCATTAGTTTCGCTCACTCTCGAAATCAAGCATTTTACAGCAGGTTGGAGCAGCCTGTAGCTCAGCACAGGAATAAGGTAGGGAAGAATTCTAAGGATCATTTTGACTGCCTCCAGAAGTTAGATCAGATGGCAAATTGGATTTGGTGCTAGGTCTTTCCCTTTAGGTTTTACCCCAACAATGTTTTCATTAGTTTCGCTCACTCTCGAAATCAAGCATTTTACAGCAGGTTGGAGCAGCCTGTATCTCAGCACAGGAATAAGGTAGGGAAGAATTCTAAGGATCATTTTGACTGCCTCCAGAAGTTAGATCAGATGGCAAATTGGATTTGGTGCTAGGTCTTTCCCTTTAGGTTTTACCCCAACAATGTTTTCATTAGTTTCGCTCACTCTCGAAATCAAGCATTTTACAGCAGGTTGGAGCAGCCTGTATCTCAGCACAGGAATAAGGTAGGGAAGAATTCTAAGGATCATTTTGACTGCCTCCAGAAGTTAGATCAGATGGCAAATTGGATTTGGTGCTAGGTCTTTCCCTTTAGGTTTTACCCCAACAATGTTTTCATTAGTTTCGCTCACTCTCGAAATCAAGCATTTTACAGCAGGTTGGAGCAGCCTGTATCTCAGCACAGGAATAAGGTAGGGAAGAATTCTAAGGATCATTTTGACTGCCTCCAGAAGTTAGATCAGATGGCAAATTGGATTTGGTGCTAGGTCTTTCCCTTTAGGTTTTACCCCAACAATGTTTTCATTAGTTTCGCTCACTCTCAAAATCAAGCATTTTACAGCAGGTTGGAGCAGCCTGTATCTCAGCACAGGAATAAGGTAGGGAAGAATTCTAAGGATCATTTTGACTGCCTCCAGAAGTTAGATCAGATGGCAAATTGGATTTGGTGCTAGGTCTTTCCCTTTAGGTTTTACCCCAACAATGTTTTCATTAGTTTCGCTCACTCTCGAAATCAAGCATTTTACAGCAGGTTGGAGCAGCCTGTATCTCAGCACAGGAATAAGGTAGGGAAGAATTCTAAGGATCATTTTGACTGCCTCCAGAAGTTAGATCAGATGGCAAATTGGATTTGGTGCTAGGTCTTTCCCTTTAGGTTTTACCCCAACAATGTTTTCATTAGTTTCGCTCACTCTCGAAATCAAGCATTTTACAGCAGGTTGGAGCAGCCTGTATCTCAGCACAGGAATAAGGTAGGGAAGAATTCTAAGGATCATTTTGACTGCCTCCAGAAGTTAGATCAGATGGCAAATTGGATTTGGTGCTAGGTCTTTCCCTTTAGCTTTTACCCCAACAATGTTTTCATTAGTTTCGCTCACTCTCGAAATCAAGCATTTTACAGCAGGTTGGAGCAGCCTGTATCTCAGCACAGGAATAAGGTAGGGAAGAATTCTAAGGATCATTTTGACTGCCTCCAGAAGTTAGATCAGATGGCAAATTGGATTTGGTGCTAGGTCTTTCCCTTTAGCTTTTACCCCAACAATGTTTTCATTAGTTTCGCTCACTCTCGAAATCAAGCATTTTACAGCAGGTTGGAGCAGCCTGTATCTCAGCACAGGAATAAGGTAGGGAAGAATTCTAAGGATCATTTTGACTGCCTCCAGAAGTTAGATCAGATGGCAAATTGGATTTGGTGCTAGGTCTTTCCCTTTAGGTTTTACCCCAACAATGTTTTCATTAGTTTCGCTCACTCTCGAAATCAAGCATTTTACAGCAGGTTGGAGCAGCCTGTATCTCAGCACAGGAATAAGGTAGGGAAGAATTCTAAGGATCATTTTGACTGCCTCCAGAAGTTAGATCAGATGGCCAATGGAATTTGGTGCTAGGTCTTTCCCTTTAGGTTTTACCCCAACAATGTTTTCATTAGTTTCGCTCACTCTCGAAATCAAGCATTTTACAGCAGGTTGGAGCAGCCTGTATCTCAGCACAGGAATAAGGTAGGGAAGAATTCTAAGGATCATTTTGACTGCCTCCAGAAGTTAGATCAGATGGCAAATTGGATTTGGTGCTAGGTCTTTCCCTTTAGGTTTTACCCCAACAATGTTTTCATTAGTTTCGCTCACTCTCGAAATCAAGCATTTTACAGCAGGTTGGAGCAGCCTGTATCTCAGCACAGGAATAAGGTAGGGAAGAATTCTAAGGATCATTTTGACTGCCTCCAGAAGTTAGATCAGATGGCAAATTGGATTTGGTGCTAGGTCTTTCCCTTTAGGTTTTACCCCAACAATGTTTTCATTAGTTTCGCTCACTCTCGAAATCAAGCATTTTACAGCAGGTTGGAGCAGCCTGTATCTCAGCACAGGAATAAGGTAGGGAAGAATTCTAAGGATCATTTTGACTGCCTCCAGAAGTTAGATCAGATGGCAAATTGGATTTGGTGCTAGGTCTTTCCCTTTAGGTTTTACCCCAACAATGTTTTCATTAGTTTCGCTCACTCTCGAAATCAAGCATTTTACAGCAGGTTGGAGCAGCCTGTATCTCAGCACAGGAATAAGGTAGGGAAGAATTCTAAGGATCATTTTGACTGCCTCCAGAAGTTAGATCAGATGGCAAATTGGATTTGGTGCTAGGTCTTTCCCTTTAGGTTTTACCCCAACAATGTTTTCATTAGTTTTGCTCACTCTCGAAATCAAGCATTTTACAGCAGGTTGGAGCAGCCTGTATCTCAGCACAGGAATAAGGTAGGGAAGAATTCAAATACTCATTTTGACTGCCTCCAGAAGTTAGATCAGATGGCAAATTGGATTTGGTGCTAGGTCCTTCCCTTTAGGTTTTACCCCAACAATGTTTTCATTAGTTTCGCTCACTCTCGAAATCAAGCATTTTACAGCAGGTTGGAGCAGCCTGTATCTCAGCACAGGAATAAGGTAGGGAAGAATTCTAAGGATCATTTTGACTGCCTCCAGAAGTTAGATCAGATGGCAAATTGGATTTGGTGCTAGGTCTTTCCCTTTAGGTTTTACCCCAACAATGTTTTCATTAGTTTCGCTCACTCTCGAAATCAAGCATTTTACAGCAGGTTGGAGCAGCCTGTATCTCAGCACAGGAATAAGGTAGGGAAGAATTCTAAGGATCATTTTGACTGCCTCCAGAAGTTAGATCAGATGGCAAATTGGATTTGGTGCTAGGTCTTTCCCTTTAGGTTTTACCCCAACAATGTTTTCATTAGTTTCGCTCACTCTCGAAATCAAGCATTTTACAGCAGGTTGGAGCAGCCTGTAGCTCAGCACAGGAATAAGGTAGGGAAGAATTCTAAGGATCATTTTGACTGCCTCCAGAAGTTAGATCAGATGGCAAATTGGATTTGGTGCTAGGTCTTTCCCTTTAGGTTTTACCCCAACAATGTTTTCATTAGTTTCGCTCACTCTCGAAATCAAGCATTTTACAGCAGGTTGGAGCAGCCTGTATCTCAGCACAGGAATAAGGTAGGGAAGAATTCTAAGGCTCATTTTGACTGCCTCCAGAAGTTAGATCAGATGGCAAATTGGATTTGGTGCTAGGTCTTTCCCTTTAGGTTTTACCCCAACAATGTTTTCATTAGTTTCGCTCACTCTCGAAATCAAGCATTTTACAGCAGGTTGGAGCAGCCTGTATCTCAGCACAGGAATAAGGTAGGGAAGAATTCTAAGGATCATTTTGACTGCCTCCAGAAGTTAGATCAGATGGCAAATTGGATTTGGTGCTAGGTCTTTCCCTTTAGGTTTTACCCCAACAATGTTTTCATTAGTTTCGCTCACTCTCGAAATCAAGCATTTTACAGCAGGTTGGAGCAGCCTGTATCTCAGCACAGGAATAAGGTAGGGAAGAATTCTAAGGATCATTTTGACTGCCTCCAGAAGTTAGATCAGATGGCAAATTGGATTTGGTGCTAGGTCTTTCCCTTTAGGTTTTACCCCAACAATGTTTTCATTAGTTTCGCTCACTCTCAAAATCAAGCATTTTACAGCAGGTTGGAGCAGCCTGTATCTCAGCACAGGAATAAGGTAGGGAAGAATTCTAAGGATCATTTTGACTGCCTCCAGAAGTTAGATCAGATGGCAAATTGGATTTGGTGCTAGGTCTTTCCCTTTAGGTTTTACCCCAACAATGTTTTCATTAGTTTCGCTCACTCTCGAAATCAAGCATTTTACAGCAGGTTGGAGCAGCCTGTATCTCAGCACAGGAATAAGGTAGGGAAGAATTCTAAGGATCATTTTGACTGCCTCCAGAAGTTAGATCAGATGGCAAATTGGATTTGGTGCTAGGTCTTTCCCTTTAGGTTTTACCCCAACAATGTTTTCATTAGTTTCGCTCACTCTCGAAATCAAGCATTTTACAGCAGGTTGGAGCAGCCTGTATCTCAGCACAGGAATAAGGTAGGGAAGAATTCTAAGGCTCATTTTGACTGCCTCCAGAAGTTAGATCAGATGGCAAATTGGATTTGGTGCTAGGTCTTTCCCTTTAGCTTTTACCCCAACAATGTTTTCATTAGTTTCGCTCACTCTCGAAATCAAGCATTTTACAGCAGGTTGGAGCAGCCTGTATCTCAGCACAGGAATAAGGTAGGGAAGAATTCTAAGGATCATTTTGACTGCCTCCAGAAGTTAGATCAGATGGCAAATTGGATTTGGTGCTAGGTCTTTCCCTTTAGCTTTTACCCCAACAATGTTTTCATTAGTTTCGCTCACTCTCGAAATCAAGCATTTTACAGCAGGTTGGAGCAGCCTGTATCTCAGCACAGGAATAAGGTAGGGAAGAATTCTAAGGATCATTTTGACTGCCTCCAGAAGTTAGATCAGATGGCAAATTGGATTTGGTGCTAGGTCTTTCCCTTTAGGTTTTACCCCAACAATGTTTTCATTAGTTTCGCTCACTCTCGAAATCAAGCATTTTACAGCAGGTTGGAGCAGCCTGTATCTCAGCACAGGAATAAGGTAGGGAAGAATTCTAAGGCTCATTTTGACTGCCTCCAGAAGTTAGATCAGATGGCAAATTGGATTTGGTGCTAGGTCTTTCCCTTTAGGTTTTACCCCAACAATGTTTTCATTAGTTTCGCTCACTCTCGAAATCAAGCATTTTACAGCAGGTTGGAGCAGCCTGTATCTCAGCACAGGAATAAGGTAGGGAAGAATTCTAAGGATCATTTTGACTGCCTCCAGAAGTTAGATCAGATGGCAAATTGGATTTGGTGCTAGGTCTTTCCCTTTAGGTTTTACCCCAACAATGTTTTCATTAGTTTCGCTCACTCTCGAAATCAAGCATTTTACAGCAGGTTGGAGCAGCCTGTATCTCAGCACAGGAATAAGGTAGGGAAGAATTCTAAGGATCATTTTGACTGCCTCCAGAAGTTAGATCAGATGGCAAATTGGATTTGGTGCTAGGTCTTTCCCTTTAGGTTTTACCCCAACAATGTTTTCATTAGTTTCGCTCACTCTCGAAATCAAGCATTTTACAGCAGGTTGGAGCAGCCTGTATCTCAGCACAGGAATAAGGTAGGGAAGAATTCTAAGGATCATTTTGACTGCCTCCAGAAGTTAGATCAGATGGCAAATTGGATTTGGTGCTAGGTCTTTCCCTTTAGGTTTTACCCCAACAATGTTTTCATTAGTTTTGCTCACTCTCGAAATCAAGCATTTTACAGCAGGTTGGAGCAGCCTGTATCTCAGCACAGGAATAAGGTAGGGAAGAATTCAAATACTCATTTTGACTGCCTCCAGAAGTTAGATCAGATGGCAAATTGGATTTGGTGCTAGGTCTTTCCCTTTAGGTTTTACCCCAACAATGTTTTCATTAGTTTCGCTCACTCTCGAAATCAAGCATTTTACAGCAGGTTGGAGCAGCCTGTATCTCAGCACAGGAATAAGGTAGGGAAGAATTCTAAGGATCATTTTGACTGCCTCCAGAAGTTAGATCAGATGGCAAATTGGATTTGGTGCTAGGTCTTTCCCTTTAGGTTTTACCCCAACAATGTTTTCATTAGTTTCGCTCACTCTCGAAATCAAGCATTTTACAGCAGGTTGGAGCAGCCTGTAGCTCAGCACAGGAATAAGGTAGGGAAGAATTCTAAGGATCATTTTGACTGCCTCCAGAAGTTAGATCAGATGGCAAATTGGATTTGGTGCTAGGTCTTTCCCTTTAGGTTTTACCCCAACAATGTTTTCATTAGTTTCGCTCACTCTCGAAATCAAGCATTTTACAGCAGGTTGGAGCAGCCTGTATCTCAGCACAGGAATAAGGTAGGGAAGAATTCTAAGGATCATTTTGACTGCCTCCAGAAGTTAGATCAGATGGCAAATTGGATTTGGTGCTAGGTCTTTCCCTTTAGGTTTTACCCCAACAATGTTTTCATTAGTTTCGCTCACTCTCGAAATCAAGCATTTTACAGCAGGTTGGAGCAGCCTGTATCTCAGCACAGGAATAAGGTAGGGAAGAATTCTAAGGATCATTTTGACTGCCTCCAGAAGTTAGATCAGATGGCAAATTGGATTTGGTGCTAGGTCTTTCCCTTTAGGTTTTACCCCAACAATGTTTTCATTAGTTTCGCTCACTCTCGAAATCAAGCATTTTACAGCAGGTTGGAGCAGCCTGTATCTCAGCACAGGAATAAGGTAGGGAAGAATTCTAAGGATCATTTTGACTGCCTCCAGAAGTTAGATCAGATGGCAAATTGGATTTGGTGCTAGGTCTTTCCCTTTAGGTTTTACCCCAACAATGTTTTCATTAGTTTCGCTCACTCTCAAAATCAAGCATTTTACAGCAGGTTGGAGCAGCCTGTATCTCAGCACAGGAATAAGGTAGGGAAGAATTCTAAGGATCATTTTGACTGCCTCCAGAAGTTAGATCAGATGGCAAATTGGATTTGGTGCTAGGTCTTTCCCTTTAGGTTTTACCCCAACAATGTTTTCATTAGTTTCGCTCACTCTCGAAATCAAGCATTTTACAGCAGGTTGGAGCAGCCTGTATCTCAGCACAGGAATAAGGTAGGGAAGAATTCTAAGGATCATTTTGACTGCCTCCAGAAGTTAGATCAGATGGCAAATTGGATTTGGTGCTAGGTCTTTCCCTTTAGGTTTTACCCCAACAATGTTTTCATTAGTTTCGCTCACTCTCGAAATCAAGCATTTTACAGCAGGTTGGAGCAGCCTGTATCTCAGCACAGGAATAAGGTAGGGAAGAATTCTAAGGATCATTTTGACTGCCTCCAGAAGTTAGATCAGATGGCAAATTGGATTTGGTGCTAGGTCTTTCCCTTTAGCTTTTACCCCAACAATGTTTTCATTAGTTTCGCTCACTCTCGAAATCAAGCATTTTACAGCAGGTTGGAGCAGCCTGTATCTCAGCACAGGAATAAGGTAGGGAAGAATTCTAAGGATCATTTTGACTGCCTCCAGAAGTTAGATCAGATGGCAAATTGGATTTGGTGCTAGGTCTTTCCCTTTAGCTTTTACCCCAACAATGTTTTCATTAGTTTCGCTCACTCTCGAAATCAAGCATTTTACAGCAGGTTGGAGCAGCCTGTATCTCAGCACAGGAATAAGGTAGGGAAGAATTCTAAGGATCATTTTGACTGCCTCCAGAAGTTAGATCAGATGGCAAATTGGATTTGGTGCTAGGTCTTTCCCTTTAGGTTTTACCCCAACAATGTTTTCATTAGTTTCGCTCACTCTCGAAATCAAGCATTTTACAGCAGGTTGGAGCAGCCTGTATCTCAGCACAGGAATAAGGTAGGGAAGAATTCTAAGGATCATTTTGACTGCCTCCAGAAGTTAGATCAGATGGCCAATGGAATTTGGTGCTAGGTCTTTCCCTTTAGGTTTTACCCCAACAATGTTTTCATTAGTTTCGCTCACTCTCGAAATCAAGCATTTTACAGCAGGTTGGAGCAGCCTGTATCTCAGCACAGGAATAAGGTAGGGAAGAATTCTAAGGATCATTTTGACTGCCTCCAGAAGTTAGATCAGATGGCAAATTGGATTTGGTGCTAGGTCTTTCCCTTTAGGTTTTACCCCAACAATGTTTTCATTAGTTTCGCTCACTCTCGAAATCAAGCATTTTACAGCAGGTTGGAGCAGCCTGTATCTCAGCACAGGAATAAGGTAGGGAAGAATTCTAAGGATCATTTTGACTGCCTCCAGAAGTTAGATCAGATGGCAAATTGGATTTGGTGCTAGGTCTTTCCCTTTAGGTTTTACCCCAACAATGTTTTCATTAGTTTCGCTCACTCTCGAAATCAAGCATTTTACAGCAGGTTGGAGCAGCCTGTATCTCAGCACAGGAATAAGGTAGGGAAGAATTCTAAGGATCATTTTGACTGCCTCCAGAAGTTAGATCAGATGGCAAATTGGATTTGGTGCTAGGTCTTTCCCTTTAGGTTTTACCCCAACAATGTTTTCATTAGTTTCGCTCACTCTCGAAATCAAGCATTTTACAGCAGGTTGGAGCAGCCTGTATCTCAGCACAGGAATAAGGTAGGGAGGAATTCTAAGGATCATTTTGACTGCCTCCAGAAGTTAGATCAGATGGCAAATTGGATTTGGTGCTAGGTCTTTCCCTTTAGGTTTTACCCCAACAATGTTTTCATTAGTTTCGCTCACTCTCGAAATCAGGCATTTTACAGCAGGTTGGAGCAGCCTGTATCTCAGCACAGGAATAAGGTAGGGAAGAATTCTAAGGCTCATTTTGACTGCCTCCAGAAGTTAGATCAGATGGCAAATTGGATTTGGTGCTAGGTCTTTCCCTTTAGGTTTTACCCCAACAATGTTTTCATTAGTTTCGCTCACTCTCGAAATCAAGCATTTTACAGCAGGTTGGAGCAGCCTGTATCTCAGCACAGGAATAAGGTAGGGAAGAATTCTAAGGATCATTTTGACTGCCTCCAGAAGTTAGATCAGATGGCAAATTGGATTTGGTGCTAGGTCTTTCCCTTTAGGTTTTACCCCAACAATGTTTTCATTAGTTTCGCTCACTCTCGAAATCAAGCATTTTACAGCAGGTTGGAGCAGCCTGTATCTCAGCACAGGAATAAGGTAGGTAAGAATTCAAATACTCATTTTGACTGCCTCCAGAAGTTAGATCAGATGGCAAATTGGATTTGGTGCTAGGTCTTTCCCTTTAGGTTTTACCCCAACAATGTTTTCATTAGTTTCGCTCACTCTCGAAATCAAGCATTTTACAGCAGGTTGGAGCAGCCTGTATCTCAGCACAGGAATAAGGTAGGGAAGAATTCTAAGGATCATTTTGACTGCCTCCAGAAGTTAGATCAGATGGCAAATTGGATTTGGTGCTAGGTCTTTCCCTTTAGGTTTTACCCCAACAATGTTTTCATTAGTTTCGCTCACTCTCGAAATCAGGCATTTTACAGCAGGTTGGAGCAGCCTGTATCTCAGCACAGGAATAAGGTAGGGAAGAATTCTAAGGCTCATTTTGACTGCCTCCAGAAGTTAGATCAGATGGCAAATTGGATTTGGTGCTAGGTCTTTCCCTTTAGGTTTTACCCCAACAATGTTTTCATTAGTTTCGCTCACTCTCGAAATCAAGCATTTTACAGCAGGTTGGAGCAGCCTGTATCTCAGCACAGGAATAAGGTAGGGAAGAATTCTAAGGATCATTTTGACTGCCTCCAGAAGTTAGATCAGATGGCAAATTGGATTTGGTGCTAGGTCTTTCCCTTTAGGTTTTACCCCAACAATGTTTTCATTAGTTTCGCTCACTCTCGAAATCAAGCATTTTACAGCAGGTTGGAGCAGCCTGTATCTCAGCACAGGAATAAGGTAGGGAAGAATTCTAAGGATCATTTTGACTGCCTCCAGAAGTTAGATCAGATGGCAAATTGGATTTGGTGCTAGGTCTTTCCCTTTAGGTTTTACCCCAACAATGTTTTCATTAGTTTCGCTCACTCTCGAAATCAAGCATTTTACAGCAGGTTGGAGCAGCCTGTATCTCAGCACAGGAATAAGGTAGGGAAGAATTCTAAGGATCATTTTGACTGCCTCCAGAAGTTAGATCAGATGGCAAATTGGATTTGGTGCTAGGTCTTTCCCTTTAGCTTTTACCCCAACAATGTTTTCATTAGTTTTGCTCACTCTCGAAATCAAGCATTTTACAGCAGGTTGGAGCAGCCTGTATCTCAGCACAGGAATAAGGTAGGGAAGAATTCTAATACTCATTTTGACTGCCTCCAGAAGTCAGATCAGATGGCCAATGCAATTTGGTGCTAGGTCTTTCCCTTTAGGTTTTACCCCAACAATGTTTTCATTAGTTTCGCTCACTCTCGAAATCAAGCATTTTACAGCAGGTTGGAGCAGCCTGTATCTCAGCACAGGAATAAGGTAGGGAAGAATTCTAAGGCTCATTTTGACTGCCTCCAGAAGTTAGATCAGATGGCAAATTGGATTTGGTGCTAGGTCTTTCCCTTTAGGTTTTACCCCAACAATGTTTTCATTAGTTTCGCTCACTCTCGAAATCAAGCATTTTACAGCAGGTTGGAGCAGCCTGTATCTCAGCACAGGAATAAGGTAGGGAAGAATTCTAAGGATCATTTTGACTGCCTCCAGAAGTTAGATCAGATGGCAAATTGGATTTGGTGCTAGGTCTTTCCCTTTAGGTTTTACCCCAACAATGTTTTCATTAGTTTCGCTCACTCTCGAAATCAAGCATTTTACAGCAGGTTGGAGCAGCCTGTATCTCAGCACAGGAATAAGGTAGGGAAGAATTCTAAGGATCATTTTGACTGCCTCCAGAAGTTAGATCAGATGGCAAATTGGATTTGGTGCTAGGTCTTTCCCTTTAGGTTTTACCCCAACAATGTTTTCATTAGTTTCGCTCACTCTCGAAATCAAGCATTTTACAGCAGGTTGGAGCAGCCTGTATCTCAGCACAGGAATAAGGTAGGGAAGAATTCTAAGGATCATTTTGACTGCCTCCAGAAGTTAGATCAGATGGCAAATTGGATTTGGTGCTAGGTCTTTCCCTTTAGGTTTTACCCCAACAATGTTTTCATTAGTTTCGCTCACTCTCGAAATCAAGCATTTTACAGCAGGTTGGAGCAGCCTGTATCTCAGCACAGGAATAAGGTAGGGAAGAATTCTAAGGATCATTTTGACTGCCTCCAGAAGTTAGATCAGATGGCAAATTGGATTTGGTGCTAGGTCTTTCCCTTTAGGTTTTACCCCAACAATGTTTTCATTAGTTTCGCTCACTCTCGAAATCAAGCATTTTACAGCAGGTTGGAGCAGCCTGTATCTCAGCACAGGAATAAGGTAGGGAAGAATTCTAAGGATCATTTTGACTGCCTCCAGAAGTTAGATCAGATGGCAAATTGGATTTGGTGCTAGGTCTTTCCCTTTAGGTTTTACCCCAACAATGTTTTCATTACTTTCGCTCACTCTCGAAATCAAGCATTTTACAGCAGGTTGGAGCAGCCTGTATCTCAGCACAGGAATAAGGTAGGGAAGAATTCTAAGGATCATTTTGACTGCCTCCAGAAGTTAGATCAGATGGCAAATTGGATTTGGTGCTAGGTCTTTCCCTTTAGGTTTTACCCCAACAATGTTTTCATTACTTTCGCTCACTCTCGAAATCAAGCATTTTACAGCAGGTTGGAGCAGCCTGTATCTCAGCACAGGAATAAGGTAGGGAAGAATTCTAAGGATCATTTTGACTGCCTCCAGAAGTTAGATCAGATGGCAAATTGGATTTGGTGCTAGGTCTTTCCCTTTAGGTTTTACCCCAACAATGTTTTCATTAGTTTCGCTCACTCTCGAAATCAAGCATTTTACAGCAGGTTGGAGCAGCCTGTATCTCAGCACAGGAATAAGGTAGGGAAGAATTCTAATACTCATTTTGACTGCCTCCAGAAGTCAGATCAGATGGCCAATGCAATTTGGTGCTAGGTCTTTCCCTTTAGGTTTTACCCCAACAATGTTTTCATTAGTTTCGCTCACTCTCGAAATCAAGCATTTTACAGCAGGTTGGAGCAGCCTGTATCTCAGCACAGGAATAAGGTAGGGAAGAATTCTAAGGATCATTTTGACTGCCTCCAGAAGTTAGATCAGATGGCAAATTGGATTTGGTGCTAGGTCTTTCCCTTTAGCTTTTACCCCAACAATGTTTTCATTAGTTTCGCTCACTCTCGAAATCAAGCATTTTACAGCAGGTTGGAGCAGCCTGTATCTCAGCACAGGAATAAGGTAGGGAAGAATTCTAAGGATCATTTTGACTGCCTCCAGAAGTTAGATCAGATGGCAAATTGGATTTGGTGCTAGGTCTTTCCCTTTAGGTTTTACCCCAACAATGTTTTCATTAGTTTCGCTCACTCTCGAAATCAAGCATTTTACAGCAGGTTGGAGCAGCCTGTATCTCAGCACAGGAATAAGGTAGGGAAGAATTCTAAGGATCATTTTGACTGCCTCCAGAAGTTAGATCAGATGGCAAATTGGATTTGGTGCTAGGTCTTTCCCTTTAGGTTTTACCCCAACAATGTTTTCATTAGTTTCGCTCACTCTCGAAATCAAGCATTTTACAGCAGGTTGGAGCAGCCTGTATCTCAGCACAGGAATAAGGTAGGGAAGAATTCTAAGGATCATTTTGACTGCCTCCAGAAGTTAGATCAGATGGCAAATTGGATTTGGTGCTAGGTCTTTCCCTTTAGGTTTTACCCCAACAATGTTTTCATTAGTTTCGCTCACTCTCGAAATCAAGCATTTTACAGCAGGTTGGAGCAGCCTGTATCTCAGCACAGGAATAAGGTAGGGAAGAATTCTAAGGATCATTTTGACTGCCTCCAGAAGTTAGATCAGATGGCAAATTGGATTTGGTGCTAGGTCTTTCCCTTTAGGTTTTACCCCAACAATGTTTTCATTAGTTTCGCTCACTCTCGAAATCAAGCATTTTACAGCAGGTTGGAGCAGCCTGTATCTCAGCACAGGAATAAGGTAGGGAAGAATTCTAAGGATCATTTTGACTGCCTCCAGAAGTTAGATCAGATGGCAAATTGGATTTGGTGCTAGGTCTTTCCCTTTAGGTTTTACCCCAACAATGTTTTCATTAGTTTCGCTCACTCTCGAAATCAAGCATTTTACAGCAGGTTGGAGCAGCCTGTATCTCAGCACAGGAATAAGGTAGGGAAGAATTCTAAGGATCATTTTGACTGCCTCCAGAAGTTAGATCAGATGGCAAATTGGATTTGGTGCTAGGTCTTTCCCTTTAGGTTTTACCCCAACAATGTTTTCATTAGTTTCGCTCACTCTCGAAATCAAGCATTTTACAGCAGGTTGGAGCAGCCTGTATCTCAGCACAGGAATAAGGTAGGGAAGAATTCTAAGGATCATTTTGACTGCCTCCAGAAGTTAGATCAGATGGCAAATTGGATTTGGTGCTAGGTCTTTCCCTTTAGGTTTTACCCCAACAATGTTTTCATTAGTTTCGCTCACTCTCGAAATCAAGCATTTTACAGCAGGTTGGAGCAGCCTGTATCTCAGCACAGGAATAAGGTAGGGAAGAATTCTAAGGATCATTTTGACTGCCTCCAGAAGTTAGATCAGATGGCAAATTGGATTTGGTGCTAGGTCTTTCCCTTTAGGTTTTACCCCAACAATGTTTTCATTAGTTTCGCTCACTCTCGAAATCAAGCATTTTACAGCAGGTTGGAGCAGCCTGTATCTCAGCACAGGAATAAGGTAGGGAAGAATTCTAAGGATCATTTTGACTGCCTCCAGAAGTTAGATCAGATGGCAAATTGGATTTGGTGCTAGGTCTTTCCCTTTAGGTTTTACCCCAACAATGTTTTCATTAGTTTCGCTCACTCTCGAAATCAAGCATTTTACAGCAGGTTGGAGCAGCCTGTATCTCAGCACAGGAATAAGGTAGGGAAGAATTCTAAGGATCATTTTGACTGCCTCCAGAAGTTAGATCAGATGGCAAATTGGATTTGGTGCTAGGTCTTTCCCTTTAGGTTTTACCCCAACAATGTTTTCATTAGTTTCGCTCACTCTCGAAATCAAGCATTTTACAGCAGGTTGGAGCAGCCTGTATCTCAGCACAGGAATAAGGTAGGGAAGAATTCTAAGGATCATTTTGACTGCCTCCAGAAGTTAGATCAGATGGCAAATTGGATTTGGTGCTAGGTCTTTCCCTTTAGGTTTTACCCCAACAATGTTTTCATTAGTTTCGCTCACTCTCGAAATCAAGCATTTTACAGCAGGTTGGAGCAGCCTGTATCTCAGCACAGGAATAAGGTAGGGAAGAATTCAAATACTCATTTTGACTGCCTCCAGAAGTTAGATCAGATGGCAAATTGGATTTGGTGCTAGGTCTTTCCCTTTAGGTTTTACCCCAACAATGTTTTCATTAGTTTCGCTCACTCTCGAAATCAAGCATTTTACAGCAGGTTGGAGCAGCCTGTATCTCAGCACAGGAATAAGGTAGGGAAGAATTCAAATACTCATTTTGACTGCCTCCAGAAGTTAGATCAGATGGCAAATTGGATTTGGTGCTAGGTCTTTCCCTTTAGGTTTTACCCCAACAATGTTTTCATTAGTTTCGCTCACTCTCGAAATCAAGCATTTTACAGCAGGTTGGAGCAGCCTGTATCTCAGCACAGGAATAAGGTAGGGAAGAATTCTAAGGATCATTTTGACTGCCTCCAGAAGTTAGATCAGATGGCAAATTGGATTTGGTGCTAGGTCTTTCCCTTTAGGTTTTACCCCAACAATGTTTTCATTAGTTTCGCTCACTCTCGAAATCAAGCATTTTACAGCAGGTTGGAGCAGCCTGTAGCTCAGCACAGGAATAAGGTAGGGAAGAATTCTAAGGATCATTTTGACTGCCTCCAGAAGTTAGATCAGATGGCAAATTGGATTTGGTGCTAGGTCTTTCCCTTTAGCTTTTACCCCAACAATGTTTTCATTAGTTTCGCTCACTCTCGAAATCAAGCATTTTACAGCAGGTTGGAGCAGCCTGTATCTCAGCACAGGAATAAGGTAGGGAAGAATTCTAAGGATCATTTTGACTGCCTCCAGAAGTTAGATCAGATGGCAAATTGGATTTGGTGCTAGGTCTTTCCCTTTAGGTTTTACCCCAACAATGTTTTCATTAGTTTCGCTCACTCTCGAAATCAAGCATTTTACAGCAGGTTGGAGCAGCCTGTATCTCAGCACAGGAATAAGGTAGGGAAGAATTCTAAGGATCATTTTGACTGCCTCCAGAAGTTAGATCAGATGGCAAATTGGATTTGGTGCTAGGTCTTTCCCTTTAGGTTTTACCCCAACAATGTTTTCATTAGTTTCGCTCACTCTCGAAATCAAGCATTTTACAGCAGGTTGGAGCAGCCTGTATCTCAGCACAGGAATAAGGTAGGGAAGAATTCTAAGGATCATTTTGACTGCCTCCAGAAGTTAGATCAGATGGCAAATTGGATTTGGTGCTAGGTCTTTCCCTTTAGGTTTTACCCCAACAATGTTTTCATTAGTTTCGCTCACTCTCGAAATCAAGCATTTTACAGCAGGTTGGAGCAGCCTGTATCTCAGCACAGGAATAAGGTAGGGAAGAATTCTAAGGATCATTTTGACTGCCTCCAGAAGTTAGATCAGATGGCAAATTGGATTTGGTGCTAGGTCTTTCCCTTTAGGTTTTACCCCAACAATGTTTTCATTAGTTTCGCTCACTCTCGAAATCAAGCATTTTACAGCAGGTTGGAGCAGCCTGTAGCTCAGCACAGGAATAAGGTAGGGAAGAATTCTAAGGATCATTTTGACTGCCTCCAGAAGTTAGATCAGATGGCAAATTGGATTTGGTGCTAGGTCTTTCCCTTTAGCTTTTACCCCAACAATGTTTTCATTAGTTTCGCTCACTCTCGAAATCAAGCATTTTACAGCAGGTTGGAGCAGCCTGTATCTCAGCACAGGAATAAGGTAGGGAAGAATTCTAAGGATCATTTTGACTGCCTCCAGAAGTTAGATCAGATGGCAAATTGGATTTGGTGCTAGGTCTTTCCCTTTAGGTTTTACCCCAACAATGTTTTCATTAGTTTCGCTCACTCTCAAAATCAAGCATTTTACAGCAGGTTGGAGCAGCCTGTATCTCAGCACAGGAATAAGGTAGGGAAGAATTCTAAGGATCATTTTGACTGCCTCCAGAAGTTAGATCAGATGGCAAATTGGATTTGGTGCTAGGTCTTTCCCTTTAGGTTTTACCCCAACAATGTTTTCATTAGTTTCGCTCACTCTCGAAATCAAGCATTTTACAGCAGGTTGGAGCAGCCTGTATCTCAGCACAGGAATAAGGTAGGGAAGAATTCTAAGGATCATTTTGACTGCCTCCAGAAGTTAGATCAGATGGCAAATTGGATTTGGTGCTAGGTCTTTCCCTTTAGGTTTTACCCCAACAATGTTTTCATTAGTTTCGCTCACTCTCGAAATCAAGCATTTTACAGCAGGTTGGAGCAGCCTGTATCTCAGCACAGGAATAAGGTAGGGAAGAATTCTAAGGATCATTTTGACTGCCTCCAGAAGTTAGATCAGATGGCAAATTGGATTTGGTGCTAGGTCTTTCCCTTTAGGTTTTACCCCAACAATGTTTTCATTAGTTTCGCTCACTCTCGAAATCAAGCATTTTACAGCAGGTTGGAGCAGCCTGTATCTCAGCACAGGAATAAGGTAGGGAAGAATTCTAAGGATCATTTTGACTGCCTCCAGAAGTTAGATCAGATGGCAAATTGGATTTGGTGCTAGGTCTTTCCCTTTAGGTTTTACCCCAACAATGTTTTCATTAGTTTCGCTCACTCTCGAAATCAAGCATTTTACAGCAGGTTGGAGCAGCCTGTATCTCAGCACAGGAATAAGGTAGGGAAGAATTCAAATACTCATTTTGACTGCCTCCAGAAGTTAGATCAGATGGCAAATTGGATTTGGTGCTAGGTCTTTCCCTTTAGGTTTTACCCCAACAATGTTTTCATTAGTTTCGCTCACTCTCGAAATCAAGCATTTTACAGCAGGTTGGAGCAGCCTGTATCTCAGCACAGGAATAAGGTAGGGAAGAATTCTAAGGATCATTTTGACTGCCTCCAGAAGTTAGATCAGATGGCAAATTGGATTTGGTGCTAGGTCTTTCCCTTTAGGTTTTACCCCAACAATGTTTTCATTAGTTTCGCTCACTCTCGAAATCAAGCATTTTACAGCAGGTTGGAGCAGCCTGTATCTCAGCACAGGAATAAGGTAGGGAAGAATTCTAAGGATCATTTTGACTGCCTCCAGAAGTTAGATCAGATGGCAAATTGGATTTGGTGCTAGGTCTTTCCCTTTAGGTTTTACCCCAACAATGTTTTCATTAGTTTCGCTCACTCTCGAAATCAAGCATTTTACAGCAGGTTGGAGCAGCCTGTATCTCAGCACAGGAATAAGGTAGGGAAGAATTCTAAGGATCATTTTGACTGCCTCCAGAAGTTAGATCAGATGGCAAATTGGATTTGGTGCTAGGTCTTTCCCTTTAGGTTTTACCCCAACAATGTTTTCATTAGTTTCGCTCACTCTCGAAATCAAGCATTTTACAGCAGGTTGGAGCAGCCTGTATCTCAGCACAGGAATAAGGTAGGGAAGAATTCTAAGGATCATTTTGACTGCCTCCAGAAGTTAGATCAGATGGCAAATTGGATTTGGTGCTAGGTCTTTCCCTTTAGGTTTTACCCCAACAATGTTTTCATTAGTTTCGCTCACTCTCGAAATCAAGCATTTTACAGCAGGTTGGAGCAGCCTGTATCTCAGCACAGGAATAAGGTAGGGAAGAATTCTAAGGATCATTTTGACTGCCTCCAGAAGTTAGATCAGATGGCAAATTGGATTTGGTGCTAGGTCTTTCCCTTTAGGTTTTACCCCAACAATGTTTTCATTAGTTTCGCTCACTCTCGAAATCAAGCATTTTACAGCAGGTTGGAGCAGCCTGTATCTCAGCACAGGAATAAGGTAGGGAAGAATTCTAAGGCTCATTTTGACTGCCTCCAGAAGTTAGATCAGATGGCAAATTGGATTTGGTGCTAGGTCTTTCCCTTTAGGTTTTACCCCAACAATGTTTTCATTAGTTTCGCTCACTCTCGAAATCAAGCATTTTACAGCAGGTTGGAGCAGCCTGTATCTCAGCACAGGAATAAGGTAGGGAAGAATTCTAAGGATCATTTTGACTGCCTCCAGAAGTTAGATCAGATGGCAAATTGGATTTGGTGCTAGGTCTTTCCCTTTAGGTTTTACCCCAACAATGTTTTCATTAGTTTCGCTCACTCTCGAAATCAAGCATTTTACAGCAGGTTGGAGCAGCCTGTATCTCAGCACAGGAATAAGGTAGGGAAGAATTCTAAGGATCATTTTGACTGCCTCCAGAAGTTAGATCAGATGGCAAATTGGATTTGGTGCTAGGTCTTTCCCTTTAGGTTTTACCCCAACAATGTTTTCATTAGTTTCGCTCACTCTCGAAATCAAGCATTTTACAGCAGGTTGGAGCAGCCTGTATCTCAGCACAGGAATAAGGTAGGGAAGAATTCTAAGGATCATTTTGACTGCCTCCAGAAGTTAGATCAGATGGCCAATGGAATTTGGTGCTAGGTCTTTCCCTTTAGGTTTTACCCCAACAATGTTTTCATTAGTTTCGCTCACTCTCGAAATCAAGCATTTTACAGCAGGTTGGAGCAGCCTGTATCTCAGCACAGGAATAAGGTAGGGAAGAATTCTAAGGATCATTTTGACTGCCTCCAGAAGTTAGATCAGATGGCAAATTGGATTTGGTGCTAGGTCTTTCCCTTTAGGTTTTACCCCAACAATGTTTTCATTAGTTTCGCTCACTCTCGAAATCAAGCATTTTACAGCAGGTTGGAGCAGCCTGTATCTCAGCACAGGAATAAGGTAGGGAAGAATTCAAATACTCATTTTGACTGCCTCCAGAAGTTAGATCAGATGGCAAATTGGATTTGGTGCTAGGTCTTTCCCTTTAGGTTTTACCCCAACAATGTTTTCATTAGTTTCGCTCACTCTCGAAATCAAGCATTTTACAGCAGGTTGGAGCAGCCTGTATCTCAGCACAGGAATAAGGTAGGGAAGAATTCTAAGGATCATTTTGACTGCCTCCAGAAGTTAGATCAGATGGCAAATTGGATTTGGTGCTAGGTCTTTCCCTTTAGGTTTTACCCCCAACAATGTTTTCATTAGTTTCGCTCACTCTCGAAATCAAGCATTTTACAGCAGGTTGG
>NW_027143967.1:0-44100 GCF_026170545.1 Melanerpes formicivorus
GTAAAACCTAAAGGGAAAGACCTAGCACCAAATCCAATTTGCCATCTGATCTAACTTCTGGAGGCAGTCAAAATGAGCCTTTGAATTCTTCCCTACCTTATTCCTGTGCTGAGATACAGGCTGCTCCAACCTGCTGTAAAATGCTTGATTTCGAGAGTGAGCGAAACTAATGAAAACATTGTTGGGGTAAAACCTAAAGGGAAAGACCTAGCACCAAATCCAATTTGCCATCTGATCTAACTTCTGGAGGCAGTCAAAATGAGCCTTTGAATTCTTCCCTACCTTATTCCTGTGCTGAGATACAGGCTGCTCCAACCTGCTGTAAAATGCTTGATTTCGAGAGTGAGCGAAACTAATGAAAACATTGTTGGGGTAAAACCTAAAGGGAAAGACCTAGCACCAAATCCAATTTGCCATCTGATCTAACTTCTGGAGGCAGTCAAAATGAGCCTTAGAATTCTTCCCTACCTTATTCCTGTGCTGAGATACAGGCTGCTCCAACCTGCTGTAAAATGCTTGATTTCGAGAGTGAGCGAAACTAATGAAAACATTGTTGGGGTAAAACCTAAAGGGAAAGACCTAGCACCAAATCCAATTTGCCATCTGATCTAACTTCTGGAGGCAGTCAAAATGAGCCTTAGAATTCTTCCCTACCTTATTCCTGTGCTGAGATACAGGCTGCTCCAACCTGCTGTAAAATGCTTGATTTCGAGAGTGAGCGAAACTAATGAAAACATTGTTGGGGTAAAACCTAAAGGGAAAGACCTAGCACCAAATCCAATTTGCCATCTGATCTAACTTCTGGAGGCAGTCAAAATGAGCCTTAGAATTCTTCCCTACCTTATTCCTGTGCTGAGATACAGGCTGCTCCAACCTGCTGTAAAATGCTTGATTTCGAGAGTGAGCGAAACTAATGAAAACATTGTTGGGGTAAAACCTAAAGGGAAAGACCTAGCACCAAATCCAATTTGCCATCTGATCTAACTTCTGGAGGCAGTCAAAATGATCCTTAGAATTCTTCCCTACCTTATTCCTGTGCTGAGATACAGGCTGCTCCAACCTGCTGTAAAATGCTTGATTTCGAGAGTGAGCGAAACTAATGAAAACATTGTTGGGGTAAAACCTAAAGGGAAAGACCTAGCACCAAATCCAATTTGCCATCTGATCTAACTTCTGGAGGCAGTCAAAATGAGCATTTGAATTCTTCCCTACCTTATTCCTGTGCTGAGATACAGGCTGCTCCAACCTGCTGTAAAATGCTTGATTTCGAGAGTGAGCGAAACTAATGAAAACATTGTTGGGGTAAAACCTAAAGGGAAAGACCTAGCACCAAATCCAATTTGCCATCTGATCTAACTTCTGGAGGCAGTCAAAATGAGCCTTAGAATTCTTCCCTACCTTATTCCTGTGCTGAGATACAGGCTGCTCCAACCTGCTGTAAAATGCTTGATTTCGAGAGTGAGCGAAACTAATGAAAACATTGTTGGGGTAAAACCTAAAGGGAAAGACCTAGCACCAAATCCAATTTGCCATCTGATCTAACTTCTGGAGGCAGTCAAAATGAGCCTTTGAATTCTTCCCTACCTTATTCCTGTGCTGAGATACAGGCTGCTCCAACCTGCTGTAAAATGCTTGATTTCGAGAGTGAGCGAAACTAATGAAAACATTGTTGGGGTAAAACCTAAAGGGAAAGACCTAGCACCAAATCCAATTTGCCATCTGATCTAACTTCTGGAGGCAGTCAAAATGAGCCTTTGAATTCTTCCCTACCTTATTCCTGTGCTGAGATACAGGCTGCTCCAACCTGCTGTAAAATGCTTGATTTCGAGAGTGAGCGAAACTAATGAAAACATTGTTGGGGTAAAACCTAAAGGGAAAGACCTAGCACCAAATCCAATTTGCCATCTGATCTAACTTCTGGAGGCAGTCAAAATGAGCCTTAGAATTCTTCCCTACCTTATTCCTGTGCTGAGATACAGGCTGCTCCAACCTGCTGTAAAATGCTTGATTTCGAGAGTGAGCGAAACTAATGAAAACATTGTTGGGGTAAAACCTAAAGGGAAAGACCTAGCACCAAATCCAATTTGCCATCTGATCTAACTTCTGGAGGCAGTCAAAATGAGCCTTAGAATTCTTCCCTACCTTATTCCTGTGCTGAGATACAGGCTGCTCCAACCTGCTGTAAAATGCTTGATTTCGAGAGTGAGCGAAACTAATGAAAACATTGTTGGGGTAAAACCTAAAGGGAAAGACCTAGCACCAAATCCAATTTGCCATCTGATCTAACTTCTGGAGGCAGTCAAAATGAGCATTTGAATTCTTCCCTACCTTATTCCTGTGCTGAGATACAGTCTGCTCCAACCTGCTGTAAAATGCTTGATTTCGAGAGTGAGCGAAACTAATGAAAACATTGTTGGGGTAAAACCTAAAGGGAAAGACCTAGCACCAAATCCAATTTGCCATCTGATCTAACTTCTGGAGGCAGTCAAAATGATCCTTAGAATTCTTCCCTACCTTATTCCTGTGCTGAGATACAGGCTGCTCCAACCTGCTGTAAAATGCTTGATTTCGAGAGTGAGCGAAACTAATGAAAACATTGTTGGGGTAAAACCTAAAGGGAAAGACCTAGCACCAAATCCAATTTGCCATCTGATCTAACTTCTGGAGGCAGTCAAAATGATCCTTAGAATTCTTCCCTACCTTATTCCTGTGCTGAGATACAGGCTGCTCCAACCTGCTGTAAAATGCTTGATTTCGAGAGTGAGCGAAACTAATGAAAACATTGTTGGGGTAAAACCTAAAGGGAAAGACCTAGCACCAAATCCAATTTGCCATCTGATCTAACTTCTGGAGGCAGTCAAAATGAGCCTTAGAATTCTTCCCTACCTTATTCCTGTGCTGAGATACAGGCTGCTCCAACCTGCTGTAAAATGCTTGATTTCGAGAGTGAGCGAAACTAATGAAAACATTGTTGGGGTAAAACCTAAAGGGAAAGACCTAGCACCAAATCCAATTTGCCATCTGATCTAACTTCTGGAGGCAGTCAAAATGAGCCTTAGAATTCTTCCCTACCTTATTCCTGTGCTGAGATACAGGCTGCTCCAACCTGCTGTAAAATGCTTGATTTCGAGAGTGAGCGAAACTAATGAAAACATTGTTGGGGTAAAACCTAAAGGGAAAGACCTAGCACCAAATCCAATTTGCCATCTGATCTAACTTCTGGAGGCAGTCAAAATGAGCATTTGAATTCTTCCCTACCTTATTCCTGTGCTGAGATACAGGCTGCTCCAACCTGCTGTAAAATGCTTGATTTCGAGAGTGAGCGAAACTAATGAAAACATTGTTGGGGTAAAACCTAAAGGGAAAGACCTAGCACCAAATCCAATTTGCCATCTGATCTAACTTCTGGAGGCAGTCAAAATGAGCCTTAGAATTCTTCCCTACCTTATTCCTGTGCTGAGATACAGGCTGCTCCAACCTGCTGTAAAATGCTTGATTTCGAGAGTGAGCGAAACTAATGAAAACATTGTTGGGGTAAAACCTAAAGGGAAAGACCTAGCACCAAATCCAATTTGCCATCTGATCTAACTTCTGGAGGCAGTCAAAATGAGCATTTGAATTCTTCCCTACCTTATTCCTGTGCTGAGATACAGTCTGCTCCAACCTGCTGTAAAATGCTTGATTTCGAGAGTGAGCGAAACTAATGAAAACATTGTTGGGGTAAAACCTAAAGGGAAAGACCTAGCACCAAATCCAATTTGCCATCTGATCTAACTTCTGGAGGCAGTCAAAATGAGCCTTAGAATTCTTCCCTACCTTATTCCTGTGCTGAGATACAGGCTGCTCCAACCTGCTGTAAAATGCTTGATTTCGAGAGTGAGCGAAACTAATGAAAACATTGTTGGGGTAAAACCTAAAGGGAAAGACCTAGCACCAAATCCAATTTGCCATCTGATCTAACTTCTGGAGGCAGTCAAAATGAGCCTTAGAATTCTTCCCTACCTTATTCCTGTGCTGAGATACAGGCTGCTCCAACCTGCTGTAAAATGCTTGATTTCGAGAGTGAGCGAAACTAATGAAAACATTGTTGGGGTAAAACCTAAAGGGAAAGACCTAGCACCAAATCCAATTTGCCATCTGATCTAACTTCTGGAGGCAGTCAAAATGAGCCTTAGAATTCTTCCCTACCTTATTCCTGTGCTGAGATACAGGCTGCTCCAACCTGCTGTAAAATGCTTGATTTCGAGAGTGAGCGAAACTAATGAAAACATTGTTGGGGTAAAACCTAAAGGGAAAGACCTAGCACCAAATCCAATTTGCCATCTGATCTAACTTCTGGAGGCAGTCAAAATGAGCCTTAGAATTCTTCCCTACCTTATTCCTGTGCTGAGATACAGGCTGCTCCAACCTGCTGTAAAATGCTTGATTTCGAGAGTGAGCGAAACTAATGAAAACATTGTTGGGGTAAAACCTAAAGGGAAAGATCTAGCACCAAATCCAATTTGCCATCTGATCTAACTTCTGGAGGCAGTCAAAATGAGCCTTAGAATTCTTCCCTACCTTATTCCTGTGCTGAGATACAGGCTGCTCCAACCTGCTGTAAAATGCTTGATTTCGAGAGTGAGCGAAACTAATGAAAACATTGTTGGGGTAAAACCTAAAGGGAAAGACCTAGCACCAAATCCAATTTGCCATCTGATCTAACTTCTGGAGGCAGTCAAAATGAGCCTTAGAATTCTTCCCTACCTTATTCCTGTGCTGAGATACAGGCTGCTCCAACCTGCTGTAAAATGCTTGATTTCGAGAGTGAGCGAAACTAATGAAAACATTGTTGGGGTAAAACCTAAAGGGAAAGACCTAGCACCAAATCCAATTTGCCATCTGATCTAACTTCTGGAGGCAGTCAAAATGAGCCTTAGAATTCTTCCCTACCTTATTCCTGTGCTGAGATACAGGCTGCTCCAACCTGCTGTAAAATGCTTGATTTCGAGAGTGAGCGAAACTAATGAAAACATTGTTGGGGTAAAACCTAAAGGGAAAGACCTAGCACCAAATCCAATTTGCCATCTGATCTAACTTCTGGAGGCAGTCAAAATGAGCCTTAGAATTCTTCCCTACCTTATTCCTGTGCTGAGATACAGGCTGCTCCAACCTGCTGTAAAATGCTTGATTTCGAGAGTGAGCGAAACTAATGAAAACATTGTTGGGGTAAAACCTAAAGGGAAAGACCTAGCACCAAATCCAATTTGCCATCTGATCTAACTTCTGGAGGCAGTCAAAATGAGCCTTAGAATTCTTCCCTACCTTATTCCTGTGCTGAGATACAGGCTGCTCCAACCTGCTGTAAAATGCTTGATTTCGAGAGTGAGCGAAACTAATGAAAACATTGTTGGGGTAAAACCTAAAGGGAAAGACCTAGCACCAAATCCAATTTGCCATCTGATCTAACTTCTGGAGGCAGTCAAAATGAGCCTTAGAATTCTTCCCTACCTTATTCCTGTGCTGAGATACAGGCTGCTCCAACCTGCTGTAAAATGCTTGATTTCGAGAGTGAGCGAAACTAATGAAAACATTGTTGGGGGTAAAACCTAAAGGGAAAGACCTAGCACCAAATCCAATTTGCCATCTGATCTAACTTCTGGAGGCAGTCAAAATGAGCATTTGAATTCTTCCCTACCTTATTCCTGTGCTGAGATACAGGCTGCTCCAACCTGCTGTAAAATGCTTGATTTCGAGAGTGAGCGAAACTAATGAAAACATTGTTGGGGTAAAACCTAAAGGGAAAGACCTAGCACCAAATCCAATTTGCCATCTGATCTAACTTCTGGAGGCAGTCAAAATGAGCCTTTGAATTCTTCCCTACCTTATTCCTGTGCTGAGATACAGGCTGCTCCAACCTGCTGTAAAATGCTTGATTTCGAGAGTGAGCGAAACTAATGAAAACATTGTTGGGGTAAAACCTAAAGGGAAAGACCTAGCACCAAATCCAATTTGCCATCTGATCTAACTTCTGGAGGCAGTCAAAATGATCCTTAGAATTCTTCCCTACCTTATTCCTGTGCTGAGATACAGGCTGCTCCAACCTGCTGTAAAATGCTTGATTTCGAGAGTGAGCGAAACTAATGAAAACATTGTTGGGGTAAAACCTAAAGGGAAAGACCTAGCACCAAATCCAATTTGCCATCTGATCTAACTTCTGGAGGCAGTCAAAATGAGCCTTAGAATTCTTCCCTACCTTATTCCTGTGCTGAGATACAGGCTGCTCCAACCTGCTGTAAAATGCTTGATTTCGAGAGTGAGCGAAACTAATGAAAACATTGTTGGGGTAAAACCTAAAGGGAAAGACCTAGCACCAAATCCAATTTGCCATCTGATCTAACTTCTGGAGGCAGTCAAAATGAGCCTTAGAATTCTTCCCTACCTTATTCCTGTGCTGAGATACAGGCTGCTCCAACCTGCTGTAAAATGCTTGATTTCGAGAGTGAGCGAAACTAATGAAAACATTGTTGGGGTAAAACCTAAAGGGAAAGACCTAGCACCAAATCCAATTTGCCATCTGATCTAACTTCTGGAGGCAGTCAAAATGAGCCTTAGAATTCTTCCCTACCTTATTCCTGTGCTGAGATACAGGCTGCTCCAACCTGCTGTAAAATGCTTGATTTCGAGAGTGAGCGAAACTAATGAAAACATTGTTGGGGTAAAACCTAAAGGGAAAGACCTAGCACCAAATCCAATTTGCCATCTGATCTAACTTCTGGAGGCAGTCAAAATGAGCATTTGAATTCTTCCCTACCTTATTCCTGTGCTGAGATACAGGCTGCTCCAACCTGCTGTAAAATGCTTGATTTCGAGAGTGAGCGAAACTAATGAAAACATTGTTGGGGTAAAACCTAAAGGGAAAGACCTAGCACCAAATCCAATTTGCCATCTGATCTAACTTCTGGAGGCAGTCAAAATGAGCCTTTGAATTCTTCCCTACCTTATTCCTGTGCTGAGATACAGGCTGCTCCAACCTGCTGTAAAATGCTTGATTTCGAGAGTGAGCGAAACTAATGAAAACATTGTTGGGGTAAAACCTAAAGGGAAAGACCTAGCACCAAATCCAATTTGCCATCTGATCTAACTTCTGGAGGCAGTCAAAATGAGCCTTAGAATTCTTCCCTACCTTATTCCTGTGCTGAGATACAGGCTGCTCCAACCTGCTGTAAAATGCTTGATTTCGAGAGTGAGCGAAACTAATGAAAACATTGTTGGGGTAAAACCTAAAGGGAAAGACCTAGCACCAAATCCAATTTGCCATCTGATCTAACTTCTGGAGGCAGTCAAAATGAGCCTTAGAATTCTTCCCTACCTTATTCCTGTGCTGAGATACAGGCTGCTCCAACCTGCTGTAAAATGCTTGATTTCGAGAGTGAGCGAAACTAATGAAAACATTGTTGGGGTAAAACCTAAAGGGAAAGACCTAGCACCAAATCCAATTTGCCATCTGATCTAACTTCTGGAGGCAGTCAAAATGAGCATTTGAATTCTTCCCTACCTTATTCCTGTGCTGAGATACAGGCTGCTCCAACCTGCTGTAAAATGCTTGATTTCGAGAGTGAGCGAAACTAATGAAAACATTGTTGGGGTAAAACCTAAAGGGAAAGACCTAGCACCAAATCCAATTTGCCATCTGATCTAACTTCTGGAGGCAGTCAAAATGAGCCTTAGAATTCTTCCCTACCTTATTCCTGTGCTGAGATACAGGCTGCTCCAACCTGCTGTAAAATGCTTGATTTCGAGAGTGAGCGAAACTAATGAAAACATTGTTGGGGTAAAACCTAAAGGGAAAGACCTAGCACCAAATCCAATTTGCCATCTGATCTAACTTCTGGAGGCAGTCAAAATGAGCCTTTGAATTCTTCCCTACCTTATTCCTGTGCTGAGATACAGGCTGCTCCAACCTGCTGTAAAATGCTTGATTTCGAGAGTGAGCGAAACTAATGAAAACATTGTTGGGGTAAAACCTAAAGGGAAAGACCTAGCACCAAATCCAATTTGCCATCTGATCTAACTTCTGGAGGCAGTCAAAATGAGCCTTAGAATTCTTCCCTACCTTATTCCTGTGCTGAGATACAGGCTGCTCCAACCTGCTGTAAAATGCTTGATTTCGAGAGTGAGCGAAACTAATGAAAACATTGTTGGGGTAAAACCTAAAGGGAAAGACCTAGCACCAAATCCAATTTGCCATCTGATCTAACTTCTGGAGGCAGTCAAAATGAGCCTTAGAATTCTTCCCTACCTTATTCCTGTGCTGAGATACAGGCTGCTCCAACCTGCTGTAAAATGCTTGATTTCGAGAGTGAGCGAAACTAATGAAAACATTGTTGGGGTAAAACCTAAAGGGAAAGACCTAGCACCAAATCCAATTTGCCATCTGATCTAACTTCTGGAGGCAGTCAAAATGAGCCTTAGAATTCTTCCCTACCTTATTCCTGTGCTGAGATACAGGCTGCTCCAACCTGCTGTAAAATGCTTGATTTCGAGAGTGAGCGAAACTAATGAAAACATTGTTGGGGTAAAACCTAAAGGGAAAGACCTAGCACCAAATCCAATTTGCCATCTGATCTAACTTCTGGAGGCAGTCAAAATGAGCCTTAGAATTCTTCCCTACCTTATTCCTGTGCTGAGATACAGGCTGCTCCAACCTGCTGTAAAATGCTTGATTTCGAGAGTGAGCGAAACTAATGAAAACATTGTTGGGGTAAAACCTAAAGGGAAAGACCTAGCACCAAATCCAATTTGCCATCTGATCTAACTTCTGGAGGCAGTCAAAATGAGCATTTGAATTCTTCCCTACCTTATTCCTGTGCTGAGATACAGGCTGCTCCAACCTGCTGTAAAATGCTTGATTTCGAGAGTGAGCGAAACTAATGAAAACATTGTTGGGGTAAAACCTAAAGGGAAAGACCTAGCACCAAATCCAATTTGCCATCTGATCTAACTTCTGGAGGCAGTCAAAATGAGCCTTAGAATTCTTCCCTACCTTATTCCTGTGCTGAGATACAGGCTGCTCCAACCTGCTGTAAAATGCTTGATTTCGAGAGTGAGCGAAACTAATGAAAACATTGTTGGGGTAAAACCTAAAGGGAAAGACCTAGCACCAAATCCAATTTGCCATCTGATCTAACTTCTGGAGGCAGTCAAAATGAGCATTTGAATTCTTCCCTACCTTATTCCTGTGCTGAGATACAGGCTGCTCCAACCTGCTGTAAAATGCTTGATTTCGAGAGTGAGCGAAACTAATGAAAACATTGTTGGGGTAAAACCTAAAGGGAAAGACCTAGCACCAAATCCAATTTGCCATCTGATCTAACTTCTGGAGGCAGTCAAAATGAGCATTTGAATTCTTCCCTACCTTATTCCTGTGCTGAGATACAGTCTGCTCCAACCTGCTGTAAAATGCTTGATTTCGAGAGTGAGCGAAACTAATGAAAACATTGTTGGGGTAAAACCTAAAGGGAAAGACCTAGCACCAAATCCAATTTGCCATCTGATCTAACTTCTGGAGGCAGTCAAAATGATCCTTAGAATTCTTCCCTACCTTATTCCCTGTGCTGAGATACAGGCTGCTCCAACCTGCTGTAAAATGCTTGATTTCGAGAGTGAGCGAAACTAATGAAAACATTGTTGGGGTAAAACCTAAAGGGAAAGACCTAGCACCAAATCCAATTTGCCATCTGATCTAACTTCTGGAGGCAGTCAAAATGAGCCTTAGAATTCTTCCCTACCTTATTCCTGTGCTGAGATACAGGCTGCTCCAACCTGCTGTAAAATGCTTGATTTCGAGAGTGAGCGAAACTAATGAAAACATTGTTGGGGTAAAACCTAAAGGGAAAGACCTAGCACCAAATCCAATTTGCCATCTGATCTAACTTCTGGAGGCAGTCAAAATGAGCCTTAGAATTCTTCCCTACCTTATTCCTGTGCTGAGATACAGGCTGCTCCAACCTGCTGTAAAATGCTTGATTTCGAGAGTGAGCGAAACTAATGAAAACATTGTTGGGGTAAAACCTAAAGGGAAAGACCTAGCACCAAATCCAATTTGCCATCTGATCTAACTTCTGGAGGCAGTCAAAATGAGCCTTAGAATTCTTCCCTACCTTATTCCTGTGCTGAGATACAGGCTGCTCCAACCTGCTGTAAAATGCTTGATTTCGAGAGTGAGCGAAACTAATGAAAACATTGTTGGGGTAAAACCTAAAGGGAAAGACCTAGCACCAAATCCAATTTGCCATCTGATCTAACTTCTGGAGGCAGTCAAAATGAGCCTTAGAATTCTTCCCTACCTTATTCCTGTGCTGAGATACAGGCTGCTCCAACCTGCTGTAAAATGCTTGATTTCGAGAGTGAGCGAAACTAATGAAAACATTGTTGGGGTAAAACCTAAAGGGAAAGACCTAGCACCAAATCCAATTTGCCATCTGATCTAACTTCTGGAGGCAGTCAAAATGAGCCTTAGAATTCTTCCCTACCTTATTCCTGTGCTGAGATACAGGCTGCTCCAACCTGCTGTAAAATGCTTGATTTCGAGAGTGAGCGAAACTAATGAAAACATTGTTGGGGTAAAACCTAAAGGGAAAGACCTAGCACCAAATCCAATTTGCCATCTGATCTAACTTCTGGAGGCAGTCAAAATGAGCATTAGAATTCTTCCCTACCTTATTCCTGTGCTGAGATACAGGCTGCTCCAACCTGCTGTAAAATGCTTGATTTCGAGAGTGAGCGAAACTAATGAAAACATTGTTGGGGTAAAACCTAAAGGGAAAGACCTAGCACCAAATCCAATTTGCCATCTGATCTAACTTCTGGAGGCAGTCAAAATGATCATTAGAATTCTTCCCTACCTTATTCCTGTGCTGAGATACAGGCTGCTCCAACCTGCTGTAAAATGCTTGATTTCGAGAGTGAGCGAAACTAATGAAAACATTGTTGGGGTAAAACCTAAAGGGAAAGACCTAGCACCAAATCCAATTTGCCATCTGATCTAACTTCTGGAGGCAGTCAAAATGATCCTTAGAATTCTTCCCTACCTTATTCCTGTGCTGAGATACAGGCTGCTCCAACCTGCTGTAAAATGCTTGATTTCGAGAGTGAGCGAAACTAATGAAAACATTGTTGGGGTAAAACCTAAAGGGAAAGACCTAGCACCAAATCCAATTTGCCATCTGATCTAACTTCTGGAGGCAGTCAAAATGAGCCTTAGAATTCTTCCCTACCTTATTCCTGTGCTGAGATACAGGCTGCTCCAACCTGCTGTAAAATGCTTGATTTCGAGAGTGAGCGAAACTAATGAAAACATTGTTGGGGTAAAACCTAAAGGGAAAGACCTAGCACCAAATCCAATTTGCCATCTGATCTAACTTCTGGAGGCAGTCAAAATGATCCTTAGAATTCTTCCCTACCTTATTCCTGTGCTGAGATACAGGCTGCTCCAACCTGCTGTAAAATGCTTGATTTCGAGAGTGAGCGAAACTAATGAAAACATTGTTGGGGTAAAACCTAAAGGGAAAGACCTAGCACCAAATCCAATTTGCCATCTGATCTAACTTCTGGAGGCAGTCAAAATGAGCCTTAGAATTCTTCCCTACCTTATTCCTGTGCTGAGATACAGGCTGCTCCAACCTGCTGTAAAATGCTTGATTTCGAGAGTGAGCGAAACTAATGAAAACATTGTTGGGGTAAAACCTAAAGGGAAAGACCTAGCACCAAATCCAATTTGCCATCTGATCTAACTTCTGGAGGCAGTCAAAATGAGCCTTAGAATTCTTCCCTACCTTATTCCTGTGCTGAGATACAGGCTGCTCCAACCTGCTGTAAAATGCTTGATTTCGAGAGTGAGCGAAACTAATGAAAACATTGTTGGGGTAAAACCTAAAGGGAAAGACCTAGCACCAAATCCAATTTGCCATCTGATCTAACTTCTGGAGGCAGTCAAAATGAGCATTTGAATTCTTCCCTACCTTATTCCTGTGCTGAGATACAGGCTGCTCCAACCTGCTGTAAAATGCTTGATTTCGAGAGTGAGCGAAACTAATGAAAACATTGTTGGGGTAAAACCTAAAGGGAAAGACCTAGCACCAAATCCAATTTGCCATCTGATCTAACTTCTGGAGGCAGTCAAAATGAGCCTTTGAATTCTTCCCACCTTATTCCTGTGCTGAGATACAGGCTGCTCCAACCTGCTGTAAAATGCTTGATTTCGAGAGTGAGCGAAACTAATGAAAACATTGTTGGGGTAAAACCTAAAGGGAAAGACCTAGCACCAAATCCAATTTGCCATCTGATCTAACTTCTGGAGGCAGTCAAAATGAGCCTTAGAATTCTTCCCTACCTTATTCCTGTGCTGAGATACAGGCTGCTCCAACCTGCTGTAAAATGCTTGATTTCGAGAGTGAGCGAAACTAATGAAAACATTGTTGGGGTAAAACCTAAAGGGAAAGACCTAGCACCAAATCCAATTTGCCATCTGATCTAACTTCTGGAGGCAGTCAAAATGAGCCTTAGAATTCTTCCCTACCTTATTCCTGTGCTGAGATACAGGCTGCTCCAACCTGCTGTAAAATGCTTGATTTCGAGAGTGAGCGAAACTAATGAAAACATTGTTGGGGTAAAACCTAAAGGGAAAGACCTAGCACCAAATCCAATTTGCCATCTGATCTAACTTCTGGAGGCAGTCAAAATGAGCCTTAGAATTCTTCCCTACCTTATTCCTGTGCTGAGATACAGGCTGCTCCAACCTGCTGTAAAATGCTTGATTTCGAGAGTGAGCGAAACTAATGAAAACATTGTTGGGGTAAAACCTAAAGGGAAAGACCTAGCACCAAATCCAATTTGCCATCTGATCTAACTTCTGGAGGCAGTCAAAATGAGCCTTAGAATTCTTCCCTACCTTATTCCTGTGCTGAGATACAGGCTGCTCCAACCTGCTGTAAAATGCTTGATTTCGAGAGTGAGCGAAACTAATGAAAACATTGTGGGGGTAAAACCTAAAGGGAAAGACCTAGCACCAAATCCAATTTGCCATCTGATCTAACTTCTGGAGGCAGTCAAAATGAGCCTTAGAATTCTTCCCTACCTTATTCCTGTGCTGAGATACAGTCTGCTCCAACCTGCTGTAAAATGCTTGATTTCGAGAGTGAGCGAAACTAATGAAAACATTGTTGGGGTAAAACCTAAAGGGAAAGACCTAGCACCAAATCCAATTTGCCATCTGATCTAACTTCTGGAGGCAGTCAAAATGAGCCTTAGAATTCTTCCCTACCTTATTCCTGTGCTGAGATACAGGCTGCTCCAACCTGCTGTAAAATGCTTGATTTCGAGAGTGAGCGAAACTAATGAAAACATTGTTGGGGTAAAACCTAAAGGGAAAGACCTAGCACCAAATCCAATTTGCCATCTGATCTAACTTCTGGAGGCAGTCAAAATGATCCTTAGAATTCTTCCCTACCTTATTCCTGTGCTGAGATACAGGCTGCTCCAACCTGCTGTAAAATGCTTGATTTCGAGAGTGAGCGAAACTAATGAAAACATTGTTGGGGTAAAACCTAAAGGGAAAGACCTAGCACCAAATCCCAATTTGCCATCTGATCTAACTTCTGGAGGCAGTCAAAATGAGCCTTAGAATTCTTCCCTACCTTATTCCTGTGCTGAGATACAGGCTGCTCCAACCTGCTGTAAAATGCTTGATTTCGAGAGTGAGCGAAACTAATGAAAACATTGTTGGGGTAAAACCTAAAGGGAAAGACCTAGCACCAAATCCAATTTGCCATCTGATCTAACTTCTGGAGGCAGTCAAAATGATCCTTAGAATTCTTCCCTACCTTATTCCTGTGCTGAGATACAGGCTGCTCCAACCTGCTGTAAAATGCTTGATTTCGAGAGTGAGCGAAACTAATGAAAACATTGTTGGGGTAAAACCTAAAGGGAAAGACCTAGCACCAAATCCAATTTGCCATCTGATCTAACTTCTGGAGGCAGTCAAAATGAGCCTTAGAATTCTTCCCTACCTTATTCCTGTGCTGAGATACAGGCTGCTCCAACCTGCTGTAAAATGCTTGATTTCGAGAGTGAGCGAAACTAATGAAAACATTGTTGGGGTAAAACCTAAAGGGAAAGACCTAGCACCAAATCCAATTTGCCATCTGATCTAACTTCTGGAGGCAGTCAAAATGAGCCTTAGAATTCTTCCCTACCTTATTCCTGTGCTGAGATACAGGCTGCTCCAACCTGCTGTAAAATGCTTGATTTCGAGAGTGAGCGAAACTAATGAAAACATTGTTGGGGTAAAACCTAAAGGGAAAGACCTAGCACCAAATCCAATTTGCCATCTGATCTAACTTCTGGAGGCAGTCAAAATGATCCTTAGAATTCTTCCCTACCTTATTCCTGTGCTGAGATACAGGCTGCTCCAACCTGCTGTAAAATGCTTGATTTCGAGAGTGAGCGAAACTAATGAAAACATTGTTGGGGTAAAACCTAAAGGGAAAGACCTAGCACCAAATCCAATTTGCCATCTGATCTAACTTCTGGAGGCAGTCAAAATGAGCCTTAGAATTCTTCCCTACCTTATTCCTGTGCTGAGATACAGGCTGCTCCAACCTGCTGTAAAATGCTTGATTTCGAGAGTGAGCGAAACTAATGAAAACATTGTGGGGGTAAAACCTAAAGGGAAAGACCTAGCACCAAATCCAATTTGCCATCTGATCTAACTTCTGGAGGCAGTCAAAATGAGCCTTAGAATTCTTCCCTACCTTATTCCTGTGCTGAGATACAGTCTGCTCCAACCTGCTGTAAAATGCTTGATTTCGAGAGTGAGCGAAACTAATGAAAACATTGTTGGGGTAAAACCTAAAGGGAAAGACCTAGCACCAAATCCAATTTGCCATCTGATCTAACTTCTGGAGGCAGTCAAAATGAGCCTTAGAATTCTTCCCTACCTTATTCCTGTGCTGAGATACAGGCTGCTCCAACCTGCTGTAAAATGCTTGATTTCGAGAGTGAGCGAAACTAATGAAAACATTGTTGGGGTAAAACCTAAAGGGAAAGACCTAGCACCAAATCCAATTTGCCATCTGATCTAACTTCTGGAGGCAGTCAAAATGATCCTTAGAATTCTTCCCTACCTTATTCCTGTGCTGAGATACAGGCTGCTCCAACCTGCTGTAAAATGCTTGATTTCGAGAGTGAGCGAAACTAATGAAAACATTGTTGGGGTAAAACCTAAAGGGAAAGACCTAGCACCAAATCCAATTTGCCATCTGATCTAACTTCTGGAGGCAGTCAAAATGATCCTTAGAATTCTTCCCTACCTTATTCCTGTGCTGAGATACAGGCTGCTCCAACCTGCTGTAAAATGCTTGATTTCGAGAGTGAGCGAAACTAATGAAAACATTGTTGGGGTAAAACCTAAAGGGAAAGACCTAGCACCAAATCCAATTTGCCATCTGATCTAACTTCTGGAGGCAGTCAAAATGAGCCTTAGAATTCTTCCCTACCTTATTCCTGTGCTGAGATACAGGCTGCTCCAACCTGCTGTAAAATGCTTGATTTCGAGAGTGAGCGAAACTAATGAAAACATTGTTGGGGTAAAACCTAAAGGGAAAGACCTAGCACCAAATCCAATTTGCCATCTGATCTAACTTCTGGAGGCAGTCAAAATGAGCCTTAGAATTCTTCCCTACCTTATTCCTGTGCTGAGATACAGGCTGCTCCAACCTGCTGTAAAATGCTTGATTTCGAGAGTGAGCGAAACTAATGAAAACATTGTTGGGGTAAAACCTAAAGGGAAAGACCTAGCACCAAATCCAATTTGCCATCTGATCTAACTTCTGGAGGCAGTCAAAATGAGCCTTAGAATTCTTCCCTACCTTATTCCTGTGCTGAGATACAGGCTGCTCCAACCTGCTGTAAAATGCTTGATTTCGAGAGTGAGCGAAACTAATGAAAACATTGTTGGGGTAAAACCTAAAGGGAAAGACCTAGCACCAAATCCAATTTGCCATCTGATCTAACTTCTGGAGGCAGTCAAAATGAGCCTTAGAATTCTTCCCTACCTTATTCCTGTGCTGAGATACAGGCTGCTCCAACCTGCTGTAAAATGCTTGATTTCGAGAGTGAGCGAAACTAATGAAAACATTGTTGGGGTAAAACCTAAAGGGAAAGACCTAGCACCAAATCCAATTTGCCATCTGATCTAACTTCTGGAGGCAGTCAAAATGAGCCTTAGAATTCTTCCCTACCTTATTCCTGTGCTGAGATACAGGCTGCTCCAACCTGCTGTAAAATGCTTGATTTCGAGAGTGAGCGAAACTAATGAAAACATTGTTGGGGTAAAACCTAAAGGGAAAGACCTAGCACCAAATCCAATTTGCCATCTGATCTAACTTCTGGAGGCAGTCAAAATGAGCCTTAGAATTCTTCCCTACCTTATTCCTGTGCTGAGATACAGTCTGCTCCAACCTGCTGTAAAATGCTTGATTTCGAGAGTGAGCGAAACTAATGAAAACATTGTTGGGGTAAAACCTAAAGGGAAAGACCTAGCACCAAATCCAATTTGCCATCTGATCTAACTTCTGGAGGCAGTCAAAATGAGCCTTAGAATTCTTCCCTACCTTATTCCTGTGCTGAGATACAGGCTGCTCCAACCTGCTGTAAAATGCTTGATTTCGAGAGTGAGCGAAACTAATGAAAACATTGTGGGGGTAAAACCTAAAGGGAAAGACCTAGCACCAAATCCAATTTGCCATCTGATCTAACTTCTGGAGGCAGTCAAAATGAGCCTTAGAATTCTTCCCTACCTTATTCCTGTGCTGAGATACAGGCTGCTCCAACCTGCTGTAAAATGCTTGATTTCGAGAGTGAGCGAAACTAATGAAAACATTGTTGGGGTAAAACCTAAAGGGAAAGACCTAGCACCAAATCCAATTTGCCATCTGATCTAACTTCTGGAGGCAGTCAAAATGATCCTTAGAATTCTTCCCTACCTTATTCCTGTGCTGAGATACAGGCTGCTCCAACCTGCTGTAAAATGCTTGATTTCGAGAGTGAGCGAAACTAATGAAAACATTGTGGGGGTAAAACCTAAAGGGAAAGACCTAGCACCAAATCCAATTTGCCATCTGATCTAACTTCTGGAGGCAGTCAAAATGAGCCTTAGAATTCTTCCCTACCTTATTCCTGTGCTGAGATACAGGCTGCTCCAACCTGCTGTAAAATGCTTGATTTCGAGAGTGAGCGAAACTAATGAAAACATTGTTGGGGTAAAACCTAAAGGGAAAGACCTAGCACCAAATCCAATTTGCCATCTGATCTAACTTCTGGAGGCAGTCAAAATGATCCTTAGAATTCTTCCCTACCTTATTCCTGTGCTGAGATACAGGCTGCTCCAACCTGCTGTAAAATGCTTGATTTCGAGAGTGAGCGAAACTAATGAAAACATTGTTGGGGTAAAACCTAAAGGGAAAGACCTAGCACCAAATCCAATTTGCCATCTGATCTAACTTCTGGAGGCAGTCAAAATGAGCCTTAGAATTCTTCCCTACCTTATTCCTGTGCTGAGATACAGGCTGCTCCAACCTGCTGTAAAATGCTTGATTTCGAGAGGGAGCGAAACTAATGAAAACATTGTTGGGGTAAAACCTAAAGGGAAAGACCTAGCACCAAATCCAATTTGCCATCTGATCTAACTTCTGGAGGCAGTCAAAATGAGCCTTAGAATTCTTCCCTACCTTATTCCTGTGCTGAGATACAGGCTGCTCCAACCTGCTGTAAAATGCTTGATTTCGAGAGTGAGCGAAACTAATGAAAACATTGTTGGGGTAAAACCTAAAGGGAAAGACCTAGCACCAAATCCAATTTGCCATCTGATCTAACTTCTGGAGGCAGTCAAAATGAGCCTTAGAATTCTTCCCTACCTTATTCCTGTGCTGAGATACAGGCTGCTCCAACCTGCTGTAAAATGCTTGATTTCGAGAGTGAGCGAAACTAATGAAAACATTGTTGGGGTAAAACCTAAAGGGAAAGACCTAGCACCAAATCCAATTTGCCATCTGATCTAACTTCTGGAGGCAGTCAAAATGAGCCTTAGAATTCTTCCCTACCTTATTCCTGTGCTGAGATACAGGCTGCTCCAACCTGCTGTAAAATGCTTGATTTCGAGAGTGAGCGAAACTAATGAAAACATTGTTGGGGTAAAACCTAAAGGGAAAGACCTAGCACCAAATCCAATTTGCCATCTGATCTAACTTCTGGAGGCAGTCAAAATGAGCCTTAGAATTCTTCCCTACCTTATTCCTGTGCTGAGATACAGGCTGCTCCAACCTGCTGTAAAATGCTTGATTTCGAGAGTGAGCGAAACTAATGAAAACATTGTGGGGGTAAAACCTAAAGGGAAAGACCTAGCACCAAATCCAATTTGCCATCTGATCTAACTTCTGGAGGCAGTCAAAATGAGCCTTAGAATTCTTCCCTACCTTATTCCTGTGCTGAGATACAGGCTGCTCCAACCTGCTGTAAAATGCTTGATTTCGAGAGTGAGCGAAACTAATGAAAACATTGTTGGGGTAAAACCTAAAGGGAAAGACCTAGCACCAAATCCAATTTGCCATCTGATCTAACTTCTGGAGGCAGTCAAAATGATCCTTAGAATTCTTCCCTACCTTATTCCTGTGCTGAGATACAGGCTGCTCCAACCTGCTGTAAAATGCTTGATTTCGAGAGTGAGCGAAACTAATGAAAACATTGTTGGGGTAAAACCTAAAGGGAAAGACCTAGCACCAAATCCAATTTGCCATCTGATCTAACTTCTGGAGGCAGTCAAAATGAGCATTTGAATTCTTCCCTACCTTATTCCTGTGCTGAGATACAGGCTGCTCCAACCTGCTGTAAAATGCTTGATTTCGAGAGGGAGCGAAACTAATGAAAACATTGTTGGGGTAAAACCTAAAGGGAAAGACCTAGCACCAAATCCAATTTGCCATCTGATCTAACTTCTGGAGGCAGTCAAAATGAGCCTTAGAATTCTTCCCTACCTTATTCCTGTGCTGAGATACAGGCTGCTCCAACCTGCTGTAAAATGCTTGATTTCGAGAGTGAGCGAAACTAATGAAAACATTGTGGGGGTAAAACCTAAAGGGAAAGACCTAGCACCAAATCCAATTTGCCATCTGATCTAACTTCTGGAGGCAGTCAAAATGAGCCTTAGAATTCTTCCCTACCTTATTCCTGTGCTGAGATACAGGCTGCTCCAACCTGCTGTAAAATGCTTGATTTCGAGAGTGAGCGAAACTAATGAAAACATTGTTGGGGTAAAACCTAAAGGGAAAGACCTAGCACCAAATCCAATTTGCCATCTGATCTAACTTCTGGAGGCAGTCAAAATGAGCCTTAGAATTCTTCCCTACCTTATTCCTGTGCTGAGATACAGGCTGCTCCAACCTGCTGTAAAATGCTTGATTTCGAGAGTGAGCGAAACTAATGAAAACATTGTTGGGGTAAAACCTAAAGGGAAAGACCTAGCACCAAATCCAATTTGCCATCTGATCTAACTTCTGGAGGCAGTCAAAATGAGCCTTAGAATTCTTCCCTACCTTATTCCTGTGCTGAGATACAGGCTGCTCCAACCTGCTGTAAAATGCTTGATTTCGAGAGGGAGCGAAACTAATGAAAACATTGTTGGGGTAAAACCTAAAGGGAAAGACCTAGCACCAAATCCAATTTGCCATCTGATCTAACTTCTGGAGGCAGTCAAAATGAGCCTTAGAATTCTTCCCTACCTTATTCCTGTGCTGAGATACAGTCTGCTCCAACCTGCTGTAAAATGCTTGATTTCGAGAGTGAGCGAAACTAATGAAAACATTGTTGGGGTAAAACCTAAAGGGAAAGACCTAGCACCAAATCCAATTTGCCATCTGATCTAACTTCTGGAGGCAGTCAAAATGAGCATTTGAATTCTTCCCTACCTTATTCCTGTGCTGAGATACAGGCTGCTCCAACCTGCTGTAAAATGCTTGATTTCGAGAGTGAGCGAAACTAATGAAAACATTGTTGGGGTAAAACCTAAAGGGAAAGACCTAGCACCAAATCCAATTTGCCATCTGATCTAACTTCTGGAGGCAGTCAAAATGAGCATTTGAATTCTTCCCTACCTTATTCCTGTGCTGAGATACAGGCTGCTCCAACCTGCTGTAAAATGCTTGATTTCGAGAGTGAGCGAAACTAATGAAAACATTGTTGGGGTAAAACCTAAAGGGAAAGACCTAGCACCAAATCCAATTTGCCATCTGATCTAACTTCTGGAGGCAGTCAAAATGATCCTTAGAATTCTTCCCTACCTTATTCCTGTGCTGAGATACAGGCTGCTCCAACCTGCTGTAAAATGCTTGATTTCGAGAGTGAGCGAAACTAATGAAAACATTGTGGGGGTAAAACCTAAAGGGAAAGACCTAGCACCAAATCCAATTTGCCATCTGATCTAACTTCTGGAGGCAGTCAAAATGAGCCTTAGAATTCTTCCCTACCTTATTCCTGTGCTGAGATACAGGCTGCTCCAACCTGCTGTAAAATGCTTGATTTCGAGAGTGAGCGAAACTAATGAAAACATTGTTGGGGTAAAACCTAAAGGGAAAGACCTAGCACCAAATCCAATTTGCCATCTGATCTAACTTCTGGAGGCAGTCAAAATGATCCTTAGAATTCTTCCCTACCTTATTCCTGTGCTGAGATACAGGCTGCTCCAACCTGCTGTAAAATGCTTGATTTCGAGAGGGAGCGAAACTAATGAAAACATTGTTGGGGTAAAACCTAAAGGGAAAGACCTAGCACCAAATCCAATTTGCCATCTGATCTAACTTCTGGAGGCAGTCAAAATGAGCCTTAGAATTCTTCCCTACCTTATTCCTGTGCTGAGATACAGGCTGCTCCAACCTGCTGTAAAATGCTTGATTTCGAGAGGGAGCGAAACTAATGAAAACATTGTTGGGGTAAAACCTAAAGGGAAAGACCTAGCACCAAATCCAATTTGCCATCTGATCTAACTTCTGGAGGCAGTCAAAATGAGCCTTAGAATTCTTCCCTACCTTATTCCTGTGCTGAGATACAGGCTGCTCCAACCTGCTGTAAAATGCTTGATTTCGAGAGTGAGCGAAACTAATGAAAACATTGTTGGGGTAAAACCTAAAGGGAAAGACCTAGCACCAAATCCAATTTGCCATCTGATCTAACTTCTGGAGGCAGTCAAAATGAGCCTTAGAATTCTTCCCTACCTTATTCCTGTGCTGAGATACAGGCTGCTCCAACCTGCTGTAAAATGCTTGATTTCGAGAGTGAGCGAAACTAATGAAAACATTGTTGGGGTAAAACCTAAAGGGAAAGACCTAGCACCAAATCCAATTTGCCATCTGATCTAACTTCTGGAGGCAGTCAAAATGAGCCTTAGAATTCTTCCCTACCTTATTCCTGTGCTGAGATACAGGCTGCTCCAACCTGCTGTAAAATGCTTGATTTCGAGAGTGAGCGAAACTAATGAAAACATTGTTGGGGTAAAACCTAAAGGGAAAGACCTAGCACCAAATCCAATTTGCCATCTGATCTAACTTCTGGAGGCAGTCAAAATGAGCCTTAGAATTCTTCCCTACCTTATTCCTGTGCTGAGATACAGGCTGCTCCAACCTGCTGTAAAATGCTTGATTTCGAGAGTGAGCGAAACTAATGAAAACATTGTTGGGGTAAAACCTAAAGGGAAAGACCTAGCACCAAATCCAATTTGCCATCTGATCTAACTTCTGGAGGCAGTCAAAATGATCCTTAGAATTCTTCCCTACCTTATTCCTGTGCTGAGATACAGGCTGCTCCAACCTGCTGTAAAATGCTTGATTTCGAGAGTGAGCGAAACTAATGAAAACATTGTTGGGGTAAAACCTAAAGGGAAAGACCTAGCACCAAATCCAATTTGCCATCTGATCTAACTTCTGGAGGCAGTCAAAATGATCCTTAGAATTCTTCCCTACCTTATTCCTGTGCTGAGATACAGGCTGCTCCAACCTGCTGTAAAATGCTTGATTTCGAGAGTGAGCGAAACTAATGAAAACATTGTGGGGGTAAAACCTAAAGGGAAAGACCTAGCACCAAATCCAATTTGCCATCTGATCTAACTTCTGGAGGCAGTCAAAATGATCCTTAGAATTCTTCCCTACCTTATTCCTGTGCTGAGATACAGGCTGCTCCAACCTGCTGTAAAATGCTTGATTTCGAGAGTGAGCGAAACTAATGAAAACATTGTTGGGGTAAAACCTAAAGGGAAAGACCTAGCACCAAATCCAATTTGCCATCTGATCTAACTTCTGGAGGCAGTCAAAATGAGCATTTGAATTCTTCCCTACCTTATTCCTGTGCTGAGATACAGGCTGCTCCAACCTGCTGTAAAATGCTTGATTTCGAGAGTGAGCGAAACTAATGAAAACATTGTTGGGGTAAAACCTAAAGGGAAAGACCTAGCACCAAATCCAATTTGCCATCTGATCTAACTTCTGGAGGCAGTCAAAATGAGCCTTAGAATTCTTCCCTACCTTATTCCTGTGCTGAGATACAGGCTGCTCCAACCTGCTGTAAAATGCTTGATTTCGAGAGGGAGCGAAACTAATGAAAACATTGTTGGGGTAAAACCTAAAGGGAAAGACCTAGCACCAAATCCAATTTGCCATCTGATCTAACTTCTGGAGGCAGTCAAAATGAGCATTTGAATTCTTCCCTACCTTATTCCTGTGCTGAGATACAGGCTGCTCCAACCTGCTGTAAAATGCTTGATTTCGAGAGGGAGCGAAACTAATGAAAACATTGTTGGGGTAAAACCTAAAGGGAAAGACCTAGCACCAAATCCAATTTGCCATCTGATCTAACTTCTGGAGGCAGTCAAAATGAGCCTTAGAATTCTTCCCTACCTTATTCCTGTGCTGAGATACAGGCTGCTCCAACCTGCTGTAAAATGCTTGATTTCGAGAGTGAGCGAAACTAATGAAAACATTGTTGGGGTAAAACCTAAAGGGAAAGACCTAGCACCAAATCCAATTTGCCATCTGATCTAACTTCTGGAGGCAGTCAAAATGAGCCTTAGAATTCTTCCCTACCTTATTCCTGTGCTGAGATACAGGCTGCTCCAACCTGCTGTAAAATGCTTGATTTCGAGAGTGAGCGAAACTAATGAAAACATTGTTGGGGTAAAACCTAAAGGGAAAGACCTAGCACCAAATCCAATTTGCCATCTGATCTAACTTCTGGAGGCAGTCAAAATGAGCCTTAGAATTCTTCCCTACCTTATTCCTGTGCTGAGATACAGGCTGCTCCAACCTGCTGTAAAATGCTTGATTTCGAGAGTGAGCGAAACTAATGAAAACATTGTTGGGGTAAAACCTAAAGGGAAAGACCTAGCACCAAATCCAATTTGCCATCTGATCTAACTTCTGGAGGCAGTCAAAATGAGCCTTAGAATTCTTCCCTACCTTATTCCTGTGCTGAGATACAGGCTGCTCCAACCTGCTGTAAAATGCTTGATTTCGAGAGTGAGCGAAACTAATGAAAACATTGTTGGGGTAAAACCTAAAGGGAAAGACCTAGCACCAAATCCAATTTGCCATCTGATCTAACTTCTGGAGGCAGTCAAAATGAGCATTTGAATTCTTCCCTACCTTATTCCTGTGCTGAGATACAGGCTGCTCCAACCTGCTGTAAAATGCTTGATTTCGAGAGTGAGCGAAACTAATGAAAACATTGTTGGGGTAAAACCTAAAGGGAAAGACCTAGCACCAAATCCAATTTGCCATCTGATCTAACTTCTGGAGGCAGTGAAAATGAGCATTTGAATTCTTCCCTACCTTATTCCTGTGCTGAGATACAGGCTGCTCCAACCTGCTGTAAAATGCTTGATTTCGAGAGTGAGCGAAACTAATGAAAACATTGTTGGGGTAAAACCTAAAGGGAAAGACCTAGCACCAAATCCAATTTGCCATCTGATCTAACTTCTGGAGGCAGTCAAAATGATCCTTAGAATTCTTCCCTACCTTATTCCTGTGCTGAGATACAGGCTGCTCCAACCTGCTGTAAAATGCTTGATTTCGAGAGTGAGCGAAACTAATGAAAACATTGTGGGGGTAAAACCTAAAGGGAAAGACCTAGCACCAAATCCAATTTGCCATCTGATCTAACTTCTGGAGGCAGTCAAAATGAGCCTTAGAATTCTTCCCTACCTTATTCCTGTGCTGAGATACAGGCTGCTCCAACCTGCTGTAAAATGCTTGATTTCGAGAGTGAGTGAAACTAATGAAAACATTGTTGGGGTAAAACCTAAAGGGAAAGACCTAGCACCAAATCCAATTTGCCATCTGATCTAACTTCTGGAGGCAGTCAAAATGATCCTTAGAATTCTTCCCTACCTTATTCCTGTGCTGAGATACAGGCTGCTCCAACCTGCTGTAAAATGCTTGATTTCGAGAGTGAGCGAAACTAATGAAAACATTGTTGGGGTAAAACCTAAAGGGAAAGACCTAGCACCAAATCCAATTTGCCATCTGATCTAACTTCTGGAGGCAGTCAAAATGAGCCTTAGAATTCTTCCCTACCTTATTCCTGTGCTGAGATACAGGCTGCTCCAACCTGCTGTAAAATGCTTGATTTCGAGAGGGAGCGAAACTAATGAAAACATTGTTGGGGTAAAACCTAAAGGGAAAGACCTAGCACCAAATCCAATTTGCCATCTGATCTAACTTCTGGAGGCAGTCAAAATGAGCCTTAGAATTCTTCCCTACCTTATTCCTGTGCTGAGATACAGGCTGCTCCAACCTGCTGTAAAATGCTTGATTTCGAGAGGGAGCGAAACTAATGAAAACATTGTTGGGGTAAAACCTAAAGGGAAAGACCTAGCACCAAATCCAATTTGCCATCTGATCTAACTTCTGGAGGCAGTCAAAATGAGCCTTAGAATTCTTCCCTACCTTATTCCTGTGCTGAGATACAGGCTGCTCCAACCTGCTGTAAAATGCTTGATTTCGAGAGTGAGCGAAACTAATGAAAACATTGTTGGGGTAAAACCTAAAGGGAAAGACCTAGCACCAAATCCAATTTGCCATCTGATCTAACTTCTGGAGGCAGTCAAAATGAGCCTTAGAATTCTTCCCTACCTTATTCCTGTGCTGAGATACAGGCTGCTCCAACCTGCTGTAAAATGCTTGATTTCGAGAGTGAGCGAAACTAATGAAAACATTGTTGGGGTAAAACCTAAAGGGAAAGACCTAGCACCAAATCCAATTTGCCATCTGATCTAACTTCTGGAGGCAGTCAAAATGATCCTTAGAATTCTTCCCTACCTTATTCCTGTGCTGAGATACAGGCTGCTCCAACCTGCTGTAAAATGCTTGATTTCGAGAGTGAGCGAAACTAATGAAAACATTGTTGGGGTAAAACCTAAAGGGAAAGACCTAGCACCAAATCCAATTTGCCATCTGATCTAACTTCTGGAGGCAGTCAAAATGATCCTTAGAATTCTTCCCTACCTTATTCCTGTGCTGAGATACAGGCTGCTCCAACCTGCTGTAAAATGCTTGATTTCGAGAGTGAGCAAAACTAATGAAAACATTGTTGGGGTAAAACCTAAAGGGAAAGACCTAGCACCAAATCCAATTTGCCATCTGATCTAACTTCTGGAGGCAGTCAAAATGAGCCTTAGAATTCTTCCCTACCTTATTCCTGTGCTGAGATACAGGCTGCTCCAACCTGCTGTAAAATGCTTGATTTCGAGAGTGAGCGAAACTAATGAAAACATTGTTGGGGTAAAACCTAAAGGGAAAGACCTAGCACCAAATCCAATTTGCCATCTGATCTAACTTCTGGAGGCAGTCAAAATGAGCCTTAGAATTCTTCCCTACCTTATTCCTGTGCTGAGATACAGGCTGCTCCAACCTGCTGTAAAATGCTTGATTTCGAGAGTGAGCGAAACTAATGAAAACATTGTTGGGGTAAAACCTAAAGGGAAAGACCTAGCACCAAATCCAATTTGCCATCTGATCTAACTTCTGGAGGCAGTCAAAATGATCCTTAGAATTCTTCCCTACCTTATTCCTGTGCTGAGATACAGGCTGCTCCAACCTGCTGTAAAATGCTTGATTTCGAGAGTGAGCGAAACTAATGAAAACATTGTTGGGGTAAAACCTAAAGGGAAAGACCTAGCACCAAATCCAATTTGCCATCTGATCTAACTTCTGGAGGCAGTCAAAATGATCCTTAGAATTCTTCCCTACCTTATTCCTGTGCTGAGATACAGGCTGCTCCAACCTGCTGTAAAATGCTTGATTTCGAGAGGGAGCGAAACTAATGAAAACATTGTTGGGGTAAAACCTAAAGGGAAAGACCTAGCACCAAATCCAATTTGCCATCTGATCTAACTTCTGGAGGCAGTCAAAATGAGCCTTAGAATTCTTCCCTACCTTATTCCTGTGCTGAGATACAGGCTGCTCCAACCTGCTGTAAAATGCTTGATTTCGAGAGTGAGCGAAACTAATGAAAACATTGTTGGGGTAAAACCTAAAGGGAAAGACCTAGCACCAAATCCAATTTGCCATCTGATCTAACTTCTGGAGGCAGTCAAAATGAGCCTTAGAATTCTTCCCTACCTTATTCCTGTGCTGAGATACAGGCTGCTCCAACCTGCTGTAAAATGCTTGATTTCGAGAGTGAGCGAAACTAATGAAAACATTGTTGGGGTAAAACCTAAAGGGAAAGACCTAGCACCAAATCCAATTTGCCATCTGATCTAACTTCTGGAGGCAGTCAAAATGAGCCTTAGAATTCTTCCCTACCTTATTCCTGTGCTGAGATACAGGCTGCTCCAACCTGCTGTAAAATGCTTGATTTCGAGAGTGAGCGAAACTAATGAAAACATTGTTGGGGTAAAACCTAAAGGGAAAGACCTAGCACCAAATCCAATTTGCCATCTGATCTAACTTCTGGAGGCAGTCAAAATGAGCCTTAGAATTCTTCCCTACCTTATTCCTGTGCTGAGATACAGGCTGCTCCAACCTGCTGTAAAATGCTTGATTTCGAGAGTGAGCGAAACTAATGAAAACATTGTTGGGGTAAAACCTAAAGGGAAAGACCTAGCACCAAATCCAATTTGCCATCTGATCTAACTTCTGGAGGCAGTCAAAATGAGCCTTAGAATTCTTCCCTACCTTATTCCTGTGCTGAGATACAGGCTGCTCCAACCTGCTGTAAAATGCTTGATTTCGAGAGTGAGCGAAACTAATGAAAACATTGTTGGGGTAAAACCTAAAGGGAAAGACCTAGCACCAAATCCAATTTGCCATCTGATCTAACTTCTGGAGGCAGTCAAAATGAGCCTTAGAATTCTTCCCTACCTTATTCCTGTGCTGAGATACAGGCTGCTCCAACCTGCTGTAAAATGCTTGATTTCGAGAGTGAGCGAAACTAATGAAAACATTGTTGGGGTAAAACCTAAAGGGAAAGACCTAGCACCAAATCCAATTTGCCATCTGATCTAACTTCTGGAGGCAGTCAAAATGAGCATTTGAATTCTTCCCTACCTTATTCCTGTGCTGAGATACAGGCTGCTCCAACCTGCTGTAAAATGCTTGATTTCGAGAGTGAGCAAAACTAATGAAAACATTGTTGGGGTAAAACCTAAAGGGAAAGACCTAGCACCAAATCCAATTTGCCATCTGATCTAACTTCTGGAGGCAGTCAAAATGAGCCTTAGAATTCTTCCCTACCTTATTCCTGTGCTGAGATACAGGCTGCTCCAACCTGCTGTAAAATGCTTGATTTCGAGAGTGAGCGAAACTAATGAAAACATTGTTGGGGTAAAACCTAAAGGGAAAGACCTAGCACCAAATCCAATTTGCCATCTGATCTAACTTCTGGAGGCAGTCAAAATGATCCTTAGAATTCTTCCCTACCTTATTCCTGTGCTGAGATACAGGCTGCTCCAACCTGCTGTAAAATGCTTGATTTCGAGAGTGAGCGAAACTAATGAAAACATTGTTGGGGTAAAACCTAAAGGGAAAGACCTAGCACCAAATCCAATTTGCCATCTGATCTAACTTCTGGAGGCAGTCAAAATGATCCTTAGAATTCTTCCCTACCTTATTCCTGTGCTGAGATACAGGCTGCTCCAACCTGCTGTAAAATGCTTGATTTCGAGAGTGAGCGAAACTAATGAAAACATTGTTGGGGTAAAACCTAAAGGGAAAGACCTAGCACCAAATCCAATTTGCCATCTGATCTAACTTCTGGAGGCAGTCAAAATGAGCCTTAGAATTCTTCCCTACCTTATTCCTGTGCTGAGATACAGGCTGCTCCAACCTGCTGTAAAATGCTTGATTTCGAGAGTGAGCGAAACTAATGAAAACATTGTTGGGGTAAAACCTAAAGGGAAAGACCTAGCACCAAATCCAATTTGCCATCTGATCTAACTTCTGGAGGCAGTCAAAATGAGCCTTAGAATTCTTCCCTACCTTATTCCTGTGCTGAGATACAGGCTGCTCCAACCTGCTGTAAAATGCTTGATTTCGAGAGTGAGCGAAACTAATGAAAACATTGTTGGGGTAAAACCTAAAGGGAAAGACCTAGCACCAAATCCAATTTGCCATCTGATCTAACTTCTGGAGGCAGTCAAAATGAGCCTTAGAATTCTTCCCTACCTTATTCCTGTGCTGAGATACAGGCTGCTCCAACCTGCTGTAAAATGCTTGATTTCGAGAGTGAGCGAAACTAATGAAAACATTGTTGGGGTAAAACCTAAAGGGAAAGACCTAGCACCAAATCCAATTTGCCATCTGATCTAACTTCTGGAGGCAGTCAAAATGACCTTAGAATTCTTCCCTACCTTATTCCTGTGCTGAGATACAGGCTGCTCCAACCTGCTGTAAAATGCTTGATTTCGAGAGTGAGCGAAACTAATGAAAACATTGTTGGGGTAAAACCTAAAGGGAAAGACCTAGCACCAAATCCAATTTGCCATCTGATCTAACTTCTGGAGGCAGTCAAAATGAGCCTTAGAATTCTTCCCTACCTTATTCCTGTGCTGAGATACAGGCTGCTCCAACCTGCTGTAAAATGCTTGATTTCGAGAGTGAGCGAAACTAATGAAAACATTGTTGGGGTAAAACCTAAAGGGAAAGACCTAGCACCAAATCCAATTTGCCATCTGATCTAACTTCTGGAGGCAGTCAAAATGATCCTTAGAATTCTTCCCTACCTTATTCCTGTGCTGAGATACAGGCTGCTCCAACCTGCTGTAAAATGCTTGATTTCGAGAGTGAGCGAAACTAATGAAAACATTGTTGGGGTAAAACCTAAAGGGAAAGACCTAGCACCAAATCCAATTTGCCATCTGATCTAACTTCTGGAGGCAGTCAAAATGAGCCTTAGAATTCTTCCCTACCTTATTCCTGTGCTGAGATACAGGCTGCTCCAACCTGCTGTAAAATGCTTGATTTCGAGAGTGAGCGAAACTAATGAAAACATTGTTGGGGTAAAACCTAAAGGGAAAGACCTAGCACCAAATCCAATTTGCCATCTGATCTAACTTCTGGAGGCAGTCAAAATGAGCCTTAGAATTCTTCCCTACCTTATTCCTGTGCTGAGATACAGGCTGCTCCAACCTGCTGTAAAATGCTTGATTTCGAGAGTGAGCGAAACTAATGAAAACATTGTTGGGGTAAAACCTAAAGGGAAAGACCTAGCACCAAATCCAATTTGCCATCTGATCTAACTTCTGGAGGCAGTCAAAATGAGCCTTAGAATTCTTCCCTACCTTATTCCTGTGCTGAGATACAGGCTGCTCCAACCTGCTGTAAAATGCTTGATTTCGAGAGTGAGCGAAACTAATGAAAACATTGTTGGGGTAAAACCTAAAGGGAAAGACCTAGCACCAAATCCAATTTGCCATCTGATCTAACTTCTGGAGGCAGTCAAAATGATCCTTAGAATTCTTCCCTACCTTATTCCTGTGCTGAGATACAGGCTGCTCCAACCTGCTGTAAAATGCTTGATTTCGAGAGTGAGCGAAACTAATGAAAACATTGTTGGGGGTAAAACCTAAAGGGAAAGACCTAGCACCAAATCCAATTTGCCATCTGATCTAACTTCTGGAGGCAGTCAAAATGAGCCTTAGAATTCTTCCCTACCTTATTCCTGTGCTGAGATACAGGCTGCTCCAACCTGCTGTAAAATGCTTGATGTCGAGAGTGAGCGAAACTAATGAAAACATTGTTGGGGTAAAACCTAAAGGGAAAGACCTAGCACCAAATCCAATTTGCCATCTGATCTAACTTCTGGAGGCAGTCAAAATGATCCTTAGAATTCTTCCCTACCTTATTCCTGTGCTGAGATACAGGCTGCTCCAACCTGCTGTAAAATGCTTGATTTCGAGAGTGAGCGAAACTAATGAAAACATTGTTGGGGTAAAACCTAAAGGGAAAGACCTAGCACCAAATCCAATTTGCCATCTGATCTAACTTCTGGAGGCAGTCAAAATGAGCCTTAGAATTCTTCCCTACCTTATTCCTGTGCTGAGATACAGGCTGCTCCAACCTGCTGTAAAATGCTTGATTTCGAGAGGGAGCGAAACTAATGAAAACATTGTGGGGGTAAAACCTAAAGGGAAAGACCTAGCACCAAATCCAATTTGCCATCTGATCTGACTTCTGGAGGCAGTCAAAATGAGCCTTAGAATTCTTCCCTACCTTATTCCTGTGCTGAGATACAGGCTGCTCCAACCTGCTGTAAAATGCTTGATTTCGAGAGTGAGCGAAACTAATGAAAACATTGTTGGGGTAAAACCTAAAGGGAAAGACCTAGCACCAAATCCAATTTGCCATCTGATCTAACTTCTGGAGGCAGTCAAAATGAGCCTTAGAATTCTTCCCTACCTTATTCCTGTGCTGAGATACAGGCTGCTCCAACCTGCTGTAAAATGCTTGATTTCGAGAGTGAGCGAAACTAATGAAAACATTGTTGGGGTAAAACCTAAAGGGAAAGACCTAGCACCAAATCCAATTTGCCATCTGATCTAACTTCTGGAGGCAGTCAAAATGAGCCTTAGAATTCTTCCCTACCTTATTCCTGTGCTGAGATACAGGCTGCTCCAACCTGCTGTAAAATGCTTGATTTCGAGAGTGAGCGAAACTAATGAAAACATTGTTGGGGTAAAACCTAAAGGGAAAGACCTAGCACCAAATCCAATTTGCCATCTGATCTAACTTCTGGAGGCAGTCAAAATGAGCCTTAGAATTCTTCCCTACCTTATTCCTGTGCTGAGATACAGGCTGCTCCAACCTGCTGTAAAATGCTTGATTTCGAGAGTGAGCGAAACTAATGAAAACATTGTTGGGGTAAAACCTAAAGGGAAAGACCTAGCACCAAATCCAATTTGCCATCTGATCTAACTTCTGGAGGCAGTCAAAATGAGCCTTAGAATTCTTCCCTACCTTATTCCTGTGCTGAGATACAGGCTGCTCCAACCTGCTGTAAAATGCTTGATTTCGAGAGTGAGCGAAACTAATGAAAACATTGTTGGGGTAAAACCTAAAGGGAAAGACCTAGCACCAAATCCAATTTGCCATCTGATCTAACTTCTGGAGGCAGTCAAAATGAGCCTTAGAATTCTTCCCTACCTTATTCCTGTGCTGAGATACAGGCTGCTCCAACCTGCTGTAAAATGCTTGATGTCGAGAGTGAGCGAAACTAATGAAAACATTGTTGGGGTAAAACCTAAAGGGAAAGACCTAGCACCAAATCCAATTTGCCATCTGATCTAACTTCTGGAGGCAGTCAAAATGAGCCTTAGAATTCTTCCCTACCTTATTCCTGTGCTGAGATACAGGCTGCTCCAACCTGCTGTAAAATGCTTGATTTCGAGAGTGAGCGAAACTAATGAAAACATTGTTGGGGTAAAACCTAAAGGGAAAGACCTAGCACCAAATCCAATTTGCCATCTGATCTAACTTCTGGAGGCAGTCAAAATGAGCCTTAGAATTCTTCCCTACCTTATTCCTGTGCTGAGATACAGGCTGCTCCAACCTGCTGTAAAATGCTTGATTTCGAGAGTGAGCGAAACTAATGAAAACATTGTTGGGGTAAAACCTAAAGGGAAAGACCTAGCACCAAATCCAATTTGCCATCTGATCTAACTTCTGGAGGCAGTCAAAATGAGCCTTAGAATTCTTCCCTACCTTATTCCTGTGCTGAGATACAGGCTGCTCCAACCTGCTGTAAAATGCTTGATTTCGAGAGTGAGCGAAACTAATGAAAACATTGTTGGGGTAAAACCTAAAGGGAAAGACCTAGCACCAAATCCAATTTGCCATCTGATCTAACTTCTGGAGGCAGTCAAAATGAGCCTTAGAATTCTTCCCTACCTTATTCCTGTGCTGAGATACAGGCTGCTCCAACCTGCTGTAAAATGCTTGATTTCGAGAGTGAGCGAAACTAATGAAAACATTGTTGGGGTAAAACCTAAAGGGAAAGACCTAGCACCAAATCCGATTTGCCATCTGATCTAACTTCTGGAGGCAGTCAAAATGAGCCTTAGAATTCTTCCCTACCTTATTCCTGTGCTGAGATACAGGCTGCTCCAACCTGCTGTAAAATGCTTGATGTCGAGAGTGAGCGAAACTAATGAAAACATTGTTGGGGTAAAACCTAAAGGGAAAGACCTAGCACCAAATCCAATTTGCCATCTGATCTAACTTCTGGAGGCAGTCAAAATGAGCCTTAGAATTCTTCCCTACCTTATTCCTGTGCTGAGATACAGGCTGCTCCAACCTGCTGTAAAATGCTTGATTTCGAGAGTGAGCGAAACTAATGAAAACATTGTTGGGGTAAAACCTAAAGGGAAAGACCTAGCACCAAATCCAATTTGCCATCTGATCTAACTTCTGGAGGCAGTCAAAATGAGCCTTAGAATTCTTCCCTACCTTATTCCTGTGCTGAGATACAGGCTGCTCCAACCTGCTGTAAAATGCTTGATTTCGAGAGTGAGCGAAACTAATGAAAACATTGTTGGGGTAAAACCTAAAGGGAAAGACCTAGCACCAAATCCAATTTGCCATCTGATCTAACTTCTGGAGGCAGTCAAAATGAGCCTTAGAATTCTTCCCTACCTTATTCCTGTGCTGAGATACAGGCTGCTCCAACCTGCTGTAAAATGCTTGATTTCGAGAGTGAGCGAAACTAATGAAAACATTGTTGGGGTAAAACCTAAAGGGAAAGACCTAGCACCAAATCCAATTTGCCATCTGATCTAACTTCTGGAGGCAGTCAAAATGAGCCTTAGAATTCTTCCCTACCTTATTCCTGTGCTGAGATACAGGCTGCTCCAACCTGCTGTAAAATGCTTGATGTCGAGAGTGAGCGAAACTAATGAAAACATTGTTGGGGTAAAACCTAAAGGGAAAGACCTAGCACCAAATCCAATTTGCCATCTGATCTAACTTCTGGAGGCAGTCAAAATGATCCTTAGAATTCTTCCCTACCTTATTCCTGTGCTGAGATACAGGCTGCTCCAACCTGCTGTAAAATGCTTGATTTCGAGAGTGAGCGAAACTAATGAAAACATTGTTGGGGTAAAACCTAAAGGGAAAGACCTAGCACCAAATCCAATTTGCCATCTGATCTAACTTCTGGAGGCAGTCAAAATGAGCCTTAGAATTCTTCCCTACCTTATTCCTGTGCTGAGATACAGGCTGCTCCAACCTGCTGTAAAATGCTTGATGTCGAGAGTGAGCGAAACTAATGAAAACATTGTTGGGGTAAAACCTAAAGGGAAAGACCTAGCACCAAATCCAATTTGCCATCTGATCTAACTTCTGGAGGCAGTCAAAATGAGCCTTAGAATTCTTCCCTACCTTATTCCTGTGCTGAGATACAGGCTGCTCCAACCTGCTGTAAAATGCTTGATTTCGAGAGTGAGCGAAACTAATGAAAACATTGTTGGGGTAAAACCTAAAGGGAAAGACCTAGCACCAAATCCAATTTGCCATCTGATCTAACTTCTGGAGGCAGTCAAAATGAGCCTTAGAATTCTTCCCTACCTTATTCCTGTGCTGAGATACAGGCTGCTCCAACCTGCTGTAAAATGCTTGATGTCGAGAGTGAGCGAAACTAATGAAAACATTGTTGGGGTAAAACCTAAAGGGAAAGACCTAGCACCAAATCCAATTTGCCATCTGATCTAACTTCTGGAGGCAGTCAAAATGAGCCTTAGAATTCTTCCCTACCTTATTCCTGTGCTGAGATACAGGCTGCTCCAACCTGCTGTAAAATGCTTGATTTCGAGAGTGAGCGAAACTAATGAAAACATTGTTGGGGTAAAACCTAAAGGGAAAGACCTAGCACCAAATCCAATTTGCCATCTGATCTAACTTCTGGAGGCAGTCAAAATGAGCCTTAGAATTCTTCCCTACCTTATTCCTGTGCTGAGATACAGGCTGCTCCAACCTGCTGTAAAATGCTTGATTTCGAGAGTGAGCGAAACTAATGAAAACATTGTTGGGGTAAAACCTAAAGGGAAAGACCTAGCACCAAATCCGATTTGCCATCTGATCTAACTTCTGGAGGCAGTCAAAATGAGCCTTAGAATTCTTCCCTACCTTATTCCTGTGCTGAGATACAGGCTGCTCCAACCTGCTGTAAAATGCTTGATTTCGAGAGTGAGCGAAACTAATGAAAACATTGTTGGGGTAAAACCTAAAGGGAAAGACCTAGCACCAAATCCAATTTGCCATCTGATCTAACTTCTGGAGGCAGTCAAAATGAGCCTTAGAATTCTTCCCTACCTTATTCCTGTGCTGAGATACAGGCTGCTCCAACCTGCTGTAAAATGCTTGATTTCGAGAGTGAGCGAAACTAATGAAAACATTGTTGGGGTAAAACCTAAAGGGAAAGACCTAGCACCAAATCCAATTTGCCATCTGATCTAACTTCTGGAGGCAGTCAAAATGAGCCTTAGAATTCTTCCCTACCTTATTCCTGTGCTGAGATACAGGCTGCTCCAACCTGCTGTAAAATGCTTGATTTCGAGAGTGAGCGAAACTAATGAAAACATTGTTGGGGTAAAACCTAAAGGGAAAGACCTAGCACCAAATCCAATTTGCCATCTGATCTAACTTCTGGAGGCAGTCAAAATGAGCCTTAGAATTCTTCCCTACCTTATTCCTGTGCTGAGATACAGGCTGCTCCAACCTGCTGTAAAATGCTTGATTTCGAGAGTGAGCGAAACTAATGAAAACATTGTTGGGGTAAAACCTAAAGGGAAAGACCTAGCACCAAATCCAATTTGCCATCTGATCTAACTTCTGGAGGCAGTCAAAATGAGCCTTAGAATTCTTCCCTACCTTATTCCTGTGCTGAGATACAGGCTGCTCCAACTGCTGTAAAATGCTTGATTTCGAGAGTGAGCGAAACTAATGAAAACATTGTTGGGGTAAAACCTAAAGGGAAAGACCTAGCACCAAATCCAATTTGCCATCTGATCTAACTTCTGGAGGCAGTCAAAATGAGCCTTAGAATTCTTCCCTACCTTATTCCTGTGCTGAGATACAGGCTGCTCCAACCTGCTGTAAAATGCTTGATGTCGAGAGTGAGCGAAACTAATGAAAACATTGTTGGGGTAAAACCTAAAGGGAAAGACCTAGCACCAAATCCAATTTGCCATCTGATCTAACTTCTGGAGGCAGTCAAAATGAGCCTTAGAATTCTTCCCTACCTTATTCCTGTGCTGAGATACAGGCTGCTCCAACCTGCTGTAAAATGCTTGATTTCGAGAGTGAGCGAAACTAATGAAAACATTGTTGGGGTAAAACCTAAAGGGAAAGACCTAGCACCAAATCCAATTTGCCATCTGATCTAACTTCTGGAGGCAGTCAAAATGAGCCTTAGAATTCTTCCCTACCTTATTCCTGTGCTGAGATACAGGCTGCTCCAACCTGCTGTAAAATGCTTGATTTCGAGAGTGAGCGAAACTAATGAAAACATTGTTGGGGTAAAACCTAAAGGGAAAGACCTAGCACCAAATCCAATTTGCCATCTGATCTAACTTCTGGAGGCAGTCAAAATGAGCCTTAGAATTCTTCCCTACCTTATTCCTGTGCTGAGATACAGGCTGCTCCAACCTGCTGTAAAATGCTTGATTTCGAGAGTGAGCGAAACTAATGAAAACATTGTTGGGGTAAAACCTAAAGGGAAAGACCTAGCACCAAATCCAATTTGCCATCTGATCTAACTTCTGGAGGCAGTCAAAATGAGCCTTAGAATTCTTCCCTACCTTATTCCTGTGCTGAGATACAGGCTGCTCCAACCTGCTGTAAAATGCTTGATTTCGAGAGTGAGCGAAACTAATGAAAACATTGTTGGGGTAAAACCTAAAGGGAAAGACCTAGCACCAAATCCGATTTGCCATCTGATCTAACTTCTGGAGGCAGTCAAAATGAGCCTTAGAATTCTTCCCTACCTTATTCCTGTGCTGAGATACAGGCTGCTCCAACCTGCTGTAAAATGCTTGATGTCGAGAGTGAGCGAAACTAATGAAAACATTGTTGGGGTAAAACCTAAAGGGAAAGACCTAGCACCAAATCCAATTTGCCATCTGATCTAACTTCTGGAGGCAGTCAAAATGAGCCTTAGAATTCTTCCCTACCTTATTCCTGTGCTGAGATACAGGCTGCTCCAACCTGCTGTAAAATGCTTGATTTCGAGAGTGAGCGAAACTAATGAAAACATTGTTGGGGTAAAACCTAAAGGGAAAGACCTAGCACCAAATCCAATTTGCCATCTGATCTAACTTCTGGAGGCAGTCAAAATGAGCCTTAGAATTCTTCCCTACCTTATTCCTGTGCTGAGATACAGGCTGCTCCAACCTGCTGTAAAATGCTTGATTTCGAGAGTGAGCGAAACTAATGAAAACATTGTTGGGGTAAAACCTAAAGGGAAAGACCTAGCACCAAATCCAATTTGCCATCTGATCTAACTTCTGGAGGCAGTCAAAATGAGCCTTAGAATTCTTCCCTACCTTATTCCTGTGCTGAGATACAGGCTGCTCCAACCTGCTGTAAAATGCTTGATTTCGAGAGTGAGCGAAACTAATGAAAACATTGTTGGGGTAAAACCTAAAGGGAAAGACCTAGCACCAAATCCAATTTGCCATCTGATCTAACTTCTGGAGGCAGTCAAAATGAGCCTTAGAATTCTTCCCTACCTTATTCCTGTGCTGAGATACAGGCTGCTCCAACCTGCTGTAAAATGCTTGATGTCGAGAGTGAGCGAAACTAATGAAAACATTGTTGGGGTAAAACCTAAAGGGAAAGACCTAGCACCAAATCCAATTTGCCATCTGATCTAACTTCTGGAGGCAGTCAAAATGATCCTTAGAATTCTTCCCTACCTTATTCCTGTGCTGAGATACAGGCTGCTCCAACCTGCTGTAAAATGCTTGATTTCGAGAGTGAGCGAAACTAATGAAAACATTGTTGGGGTAAAACCTAAAGGGAAAGACCTAGCACCAAATCCAATTTGCCATCTGATCTAACTTCTGGAGGCAGTCAAAATGAGCCTTAGAATTCTTCCCTACCTTATTCCTGTGCTGAGATACAGGCTGCTCCAACCTGCTGTAAAATGCTTGATGTCGAGAGTGAGCGAAACTAATGAAAACATTGTTGGGGTAAAACCTAAAGGGAAAGACCTAGCACCAAATCCAATTTGCCATCTGATCTAACTTCTGGAGGCAGTCAAAATGAGCCTTAGAATTCTTCCCTACCTTATTCCTGTGCTGAGATACAGGCTGCTCCAACCTGCTGTAAAATGCTTGATTTCGAGAGTGAGCGAAACTAATGAAAACATTGTTGGGGTAAAACCTAAAGGGAAAGACCTAGCACCAAATCCAATTTGCCATCTGATCTAACTTCTGGAGGCAGTCAAAATGAGCCTTAGAATTCTTCCCTACCTTATTCCTGTGCTGAGATACAGGCTGCTCCAACCTGCTGTAAAATGCTTGATTTCGAGAGTGAGCGAAACTAATGAAAACATTGTTGGGGTAAAACCTAAAGGGAAAGACCTAGCACCAAATCCAATTTGCCATCTGATCTAACTTCTGGAGGCAGTCAAAATGAGCCTTAGAATTCTTCCCTACCTTATTCCTGTGCTGAGATACAGGCTGCTCCAACCTGCTGTAAAATGCTTGATTTCGAGAGTGAGCGAAACTAATGAAAACATTGTTGGGGTAAAACCTAAAGGGAAAGACCTAGCACCAAATCCAATTTGCCATCTGATCTAACTTCTGGAGGCAGTCAATATGAGCCTTAGAATTCTTCCCTACCTTATTCCTGTGCTGAGATACAGGCTGCTCCAACCTGCTGTAAAATGCTTGATTTCGAGAGTGAGCGAAACTAATGAAAACATTGTTGGGGTAAAACCTAAAGGGAAAGACCTAGCACCAAATCCAATTTGCCATCTGATCTAACTTCTGGAGGCAGTCAAAATGAGCCTTAGAATTCTTCCCTACCTTATTCCTGTGCTGAGATACAGGCTGCTCCAACCTGCTGTAAAATGCTTGATTTCGAGAGTGAGCGAAACTAATGAAAACATTGTTGGGGTAAAACCTAAAGGGAAAGACCTAGCACCAAATCCAATTTGCCATCTGATCTAACTTCTGGAGGCAGTCAAAATGAGCCTTAGAATTCTTCCCTACCTTATTCCTGTGCTGAGATACAGGCTGCTCCAACCTGCTGTAAAATGCTTGATTTCGAGAGTGAGCGAAACTAATGAAAACATTGTTGGGGTAAAACCTAAAGGGAAAGACCTAGCACCAAATCCAATTTGCCATCTGATCTAACTTCTGGAGGCAGTCAAAATGAGCCTTAGAATTCTTCCCTACCTTATTCCTGTGCTGAGATACAGGCTGCTCCAACCTGCTGTAAAATGCTTGATTTCGAGAGTGAGCGAAACTAATGAAAACATTGTTGGGGTAAAACCTAAAGGGAAAGACCTAGCACCAAATCCAATTTGCCATCTGATCTAACTTCTGGAGGCAGTCAAAATGAGCCTTAGAATTCTTCCCTACCTTATTCCTGTGCTGAGATACAGGCTGCTCCAACCTGCTGTAAAATGCTTGATTTCGAGAGTGAGCGAAACTAATGAAAACATTGTTGGGGTAAAACCTAAAGGGAAAGACCTAGCACCAAATCCAATTTGCCATCTGATCTAACTTCTGGAGGCAGTCAAAATGAGCCTTAGAATTCTTCCCTACCTTATTCCTGTGCTGAGATACAGGCTGCTCCAACCTGCTGTAAAATGCTTGATTTCGAGAGTGAGCGAAACTAATGAAAACATTGTTGGGGTAAAACCTAAAGGGAAAGACCTAGCACCAAATCCAATTTGCCATCTGATCTAACTTCTGGAGGCAGTCAAAATGAGCCTTAGAATTCTTCCCTACCTTATTCCTGTGCTGAGATACAGGCTGCTCCAACCTGCTGTAAAATGCTTGATTTCGAGAGTGAGCGAAACTAATGAAAACATTGTTGGGGTAAAACCTAAAGGGAAAGACCTAGCACCAAATCCAATTTGCCATCTGATCTAACTTCTGGAGGCAGTCAAAATGAGCCTTAGAATTCTTCCCTACCTTATTCCTGTGCTGAGATACAGGCTGCTCCAACCTGCTGTAAAATGCTTGATTTCGAGAGTGAGCGAAACTAATGAAAACATTGTTGGGGTAAAACCTAAAGGGAAAGACCTAGCACCAAATCCAATTTGCCATCTGATCTAACTTCTGGAGGCAGTCAAAATGAGCCTTAGAATTCTTCCCTACCTTATTCCTGTGCTGAGATACAGGCTGCTCCAACCTGCTGTAAAATGCTTGATTTCGAGAGTGAGCGAAACTAATGAAAACATTGTTGGGGTAAAACCTAAAGGGAAAGACCTAGCACCAAATCCAATTTGCCATCTGATCTAACTTCTGGAGGCAGTCAAAATGAGCCTTAGAATTCTTCCCTACCTTATTCCTGTGCTGAGATACAGGCTGCTCCAACCTGCTGTAAAATGCTTGATTTCGAGAGTGAGCGAAACTAATGAAAACATTGTTGGGGTAAAACCTAAAGGGAAAGACCTAGCACCAAATCCAATTTGCCATCTGATCTAACTTCTGGAGGCAGTCAAAATGAGCCTTAGAATTCTTCCCTACCTTATTCCTGTGCTGAGATACAGGCTGCTCCAACCTGCTGTAAAATGCTTGATTTCGAGAGTGAGCGAAACTAATGAAAACATTGTTGGGGTAAAACCTAAAGGGAAAGACCTAGCACCAAATCCAATTTGCCATCTGATCTAACTTCTGGAGGCAGTCAAAATGAGCCTTAGAATTCTTCCCTACCTTATTCCTGTGCTGAGATACAGGCTGCTCCAACCTGCTGTAAAATGCTTGATTTCGAGAGTGAGCGAAACTAATGAAAACATTGTTGGGGTAAAACCTAAAGGGAAAGACCTAGCACCAAATCCAATTTGCCATCTGATCTAACTTCTGGAGGCAGTCAAAATGAGCCTTAGAATTCTTCCCTACCTTATTCCTGTGCTGAGATACAGGCTGCTCCAACCTGCTGTAAAATGCTTGATTTCGAGAGTGAGCGAAACTAATGAAAACATTGTTGGGGTAAAACCTAAAGGGAAAGACCTAGCACCAAATCCAATTTGCCATCTGATCTAACTTCTGGAGGCAGTCAAAATGAGCCTTAGAATTCTTCCCTACCTTATTCCTGTGCTGAGATACAGGCTGCTCCAACCTGCTGTAAAATGCTTGATTTCGAGAGTGAGCGAAACTAATGAAAACATTGTTGGGGTAAAACCTAAAGGGAAAGACCTAGCACCAAATCCAATTTGCCATCTGATCTAACTTCTGGAGGCAGTCAAAATGAGCCTTAGAATTCTTCCCTACCTTATTCCTGTGCTGAGATACAGGCTGCTCCAACCTGCTGTAAAATGCTTGATTTCGAGAGTGAGCGAAACTAATGAAAACATTGTTGGGGTAAAAACCTAAAGGGAAAGACCTAGCACCAAATCCAATTTGCCATCTGATCTAACTTCTGGAGGCAGTCAAAATGAGCCTTAGAATTCTTCCCTACCTTATTCCTGTGCTGAGATACAGGCTGCTCCAACCTGCTGTAAAATGCTTGATTTCGAGAGTGAGCGAAACTAATGAAAACATTGTTGGGGTAAAACCTAAAGGGAAAGACCTAGCACCAAATCCAATTTGCCATCTGATCTAACTTCTGGAGGCAGTCAAAATGAGCCTTAGAATTCTTCCCTACCTTATTCCTGTGCTGAGATACAGGCTGCTCCAACCTGCTGTAAAATGCTTGATTTCGAGAGTGAGCGAAACTAATGAAAACATTGTTGGGGTAAAACCTAAAGGGAAAGACCTAGCACCAAATCCAATTTGCCATCTGATCTAACTTCTGGAGGCAGTCAAAATGAGCCTTAGAATTCTTCCCTACCTTATTCCTGTGCTGAGATACAGGCTGCTCCAACCTGCTGTAAAATGCTTGATTTCGAGAGTGAGCGAAACTAATGAAAACATTGTTGGGGTAAAACCTAAAGGGAAAGACCTAGCACCAAATCCAATTTGCCATCTGATCTAACTTCTGGAGGCAGTCAAAATGAGCCTTAGAATTCTTCCCTACCTTATTCCTGTGCTGAGATACAGGCTGCTCCAACCTGCTGTAAAATGCTTGATTTCGAGAGTGAGCGAAACTAATGAAAACATTGTTGGGGTAAAACCTAAAGGGAAAGACCTAGCACCAAATCCAATTTGCCATCTGATCTAACTTCTGGAGGCAGTCAAAATGAGCCTTAGAATTCTTCCCTACCTTATTCCTGTGCTGAGATACAGGCTGCTCCAACCTGCTGTAAAATGCTTGATTTCGAGAGTGAGCGAAACTAATGAAAACATTGTTGGGGTAAAACCTAAAGGGAAAGACCTAGCACCAAATCCAATTTGCCATCTGATCTAACTTCTGGAGGCAGTCAAAATGAGCCTTAGAATTCTTCCCTACCTTATTCCTGTGCTGAGATACAGGCTGCTCCAACCTGCTGTAAAATGCTTGATTTCGAGAGTGAGCGAAACTAATGAAAACATTGTTGGGGTAAAACCTAAAGGGAAAGACCTAGCACCAAATCCAATTTGCCATCTGATCTAACTTCTGGAGGCAGTCAAAATGAGCCTTAGAATTCTTCCCTACCTTATTCCTGTGCTGAGATACAGGCTGCTCCAACCTGCTGTAAAATGCTTGATTTCGAGAGTGAGCGAAACTAATGAAAACATTGTTGGGGTAAAACCTAAAGGGAAAGACCTAGCACCAAATCCAATTTGCCATCTGATCTAACTTCTGGAGGCAGTCAAAATGAGCCTTAGAATTCTTCCCTACCTTATTCCTGTGCTGAGATACAGGCTGCTCCAACCTGCTGTAAAATGCTTGATTTCGAGAGTGAGCGAAACTAATGAAAACATTGTTGGGGTAAAACCTAAAGGGAAAGACCTAGCACCAAATCCAATTTGCCATCTGATCTAACTTCTGGAGGCAGTCAAAATGAGCCTTAGAATTCTTCCCTACCTTATTCCTGTGCTGAGATACAGGCTGCTCCAACCTGCTGTAAAATGCTTGATTTCGAGAGTGAGCGAAACTAATGAAAACATTGTTGGGGTAAAACCTAAAGGGAAAGACCTAGCACCAAATCCAATTTGCCATCTGATCTAACTTCTGGAGGCAGTCAAAATGAGCCTTAGAATTCTTCCCTACCTTATTCCTGTGCTGAGATACAGGCTGCTCCAACCTGCTGTAAAATGCTTGATTTCGAGAGTGAGCGAAACTAATGAAAACATTGTTGGGGTAAAACCTAAAGGGAAAGACCTAGCACCAAATCCAATTTGCCATCTGATCTAACTTCTGGAGGCAGTCAAAATGAGCCTTAGAATTCTTCCCTACCTTATTCCTGTGCTGAGATACAGGCTGCTCCAACCTGCTGTAAAATGCTTGATTTCGAGAGTGAGCGAAACTAATGAAAACATTGTTGGGGTAAAACCTAAAGGGAAAGACCTAGCACCAAATCCAATTTGCCATCTGATCTAACTTCTGGAGGCAGTCAAAATGAGCCTTAGAATTCTTCCCTACCTTATTCCTGTGCTGAGATACAGGCTGCTCCAACCTGCTGTAAAATGCTTGATTTCGAGAGTGAGCGAAACTAATGAAAACATTGTTGGGGTAAAACCTAAAGGGAAAGACCTAGCACCAAATCCAATTTGCCATCTGATCTAACTTCTGGAGGCAGTCAAAATGAGCCTTAGAATTCTTCCCTACCTTATTCCTGTGCTGAGATACAGGCTGCTCCAACCTGCTGTAAAATGCTTGATTTCGAGAGTGAGCGAAACTAATGAAAACATTGTTGGGGTAAAACCTAAAGGGAAAGACCTAGCACCAAATCCAATTTGCCATCTGATCTAACTTCTGGAGGCAGTCAAAATGAGCCTTAGAATTCTTCCCTACCTTATTCCTGTGCTGAGATACAGGCTGCTCCAACCTGCTGTAAAATGCTTGATTTCGAGAGTGAGCGAAACTAATGAAAACATTGTTGGGGTAAAACCTAAAGGGAAAGACCTAGCACCAAATCCAATTTGCCATCTGATCTAACTTCTGGAGGCAGTCAAAATGAGCCTTAGAATTCTTCCCTACCTTATTCCTGTGCTGAGATACAGGCTGCTCCAACCTGCCTGTAAAATGCTTGATTTCGAGAGTGAGCGAAACTAATGAAAACATTGTTGGGGTAAAACCTAAAGGGAAAGACCTAGCACCAAATCCAATTTGCCATCTGATCTAACTTCTGGAGGCAGTCAAAATGAGCCTTAGAATTCTTCCCTACCTTATTCCTGTGCTGAGATACAGGCTGCTCCAACCTGCTGTAAAATGCTTGATTTCGAGAGTGAGCGAAACTAATGAAAACATTGTTGGGGTAAAACCTAAAGGA
>NW_027143968.1:0-44035 GCF_026170545.1 Melanerpes formicivorus
ATGTTTTCATTAGTTTCGCTCACTCTCGAAATCAAGCATTTTACAGCAGGTTGGAGCAGCCTGTATCTCAGCACAGGAATAAGGTAGGGAAGAATTCAAAGGCTCATTTTGACTGCCTCCAGAAGTTAGATCAGATGGCAAATTGGATTTGGTGCTAGGTCTTTCCCTTTAGGTTTTACCCCAACAATGTTTTCATTAGTTTCGCTCACTCTCGAAATCAAGCATTTTACAGCAGGATGGAGCAGCCTGTATCTCAGCACAGGAATAAGGTAGGGAAGAATTCTAAGGCTCATTTTGACTGCCTCCAGAAGTTAGATCAGATGGCAAATTGGATTTGGTGCTAGGTCTTTCCCTTTAGGTTTTACCCCAACAATGTTTTCATTAGTTTCGCTCACTCTCGAAATCAAGCATTTTACAGCAGGTTGGAGCAGCCTGTATCTCAGCACAGGAATAAGGTAGGGAAGAATTCTAAGGATCATTTTGACTGCCTCCAGAAGTTAGATCAGATGGCAAATTGGATTTGGTGCTAGGTCTTTCCCTTTAGGTTTTACCCCAACAATGTTTTCATTAGTTTCGCTCACTCTCGAAATCAAGCATTTTACAGCAGGTTGGAGCAGCCTGTATCTCAGCACAGGAATAAGGTAGGGAAGAATTCTAAGGATCATTTTGACTGCCTCCAGAAGTTAGATCAGATGGCAAATTGGATTTGGTGCTAGGTCTTTCCCTTTAGGTTTTACCCCAACAATGTTTTCATTAGTTTCGCTCACTCTCGAAATCAAGCATTTTACAGCAGGTTGGAGCAGCCTGTATCTCAGCACAGGAATAAGGTAGGGAAGAATTCTAAGGATCATTTTTGACTGCCTCCAGAAGTTAGATCAGATGGCAAGTTGGATTTGGTGCTAGGTCTTTCCCTTTAGGTTTTACCCCAACAATGTTTTCATTAGTTTGGCTCACTCTCGAAATCAAGCATTTTACAGCAGGTTGGAGCAGCCTGTATCTCAGCACAGGAATAAGGTAGGGAAGAATTCTAAGGCTCATTTTGACTGCCTCCAGAAGTTAGATCAGATGGCAAATTGGATTTGGTGCTAGGTCTTTCCCTTTAGGTTTTACCCCAACAATGTTTTCATTAGTTTCGCTCACTCTCGAAATCAAGCATTTTACAGCAGGTTGGAGCAGCCTGTATCTCAGCACAGGAATAAGGTAGGGAAGAATTCTAAGGCTCATTTTGACTGCCTCCAGAAGTTAGATCAGATGGCAAATTGGATTTGGTGCTAGGTCTTTCCCTTTAGGTTTTACCCCAACAATGTTTTCATTAGTTTCGCTCACTCTCGAAATCAAGCATTTTACAGCAGGTTGGAGCAGCCTGTATCTCAGCAAAGGAATAAGGTAGGGAAGAATTCTAAGGCTCATTTTGACTGCCTCCAGAAGTTAGATCAGATGGCAAATTGGATTTGGTGCTAGGTCTTTCCCTTTAGGTTTTACCCCAACAATGTTTTCATTAGTTTCGCTCACTCTCGAAATCAAGCATTTTACAGCAGGTTGGAGCAGCCTGTATCTCAGCACAGGAATAAGGTAGGGAAGAATTCTAAGGCTCATTTTGACTGCCTCCAGAAGTTAGATCAGATGGCAAATTGGATTTGGTGCTAGGTCCTTTCCCTTTAGGTTTTACCCCAACAATGTTTTCATTAGTTTCGCTCACTCTCGAAATCAAGCATTTTACAGCAGGTTGGAGCAGCCTGTATCTCAGCACAGGAATAAGGTAGGGAAGAATTCTAAGGCTCATTTTGACTGCCTCCAGAAGTTAGATCAGATGGCAAATTGGATTTGGTGCTAGGTCTTTCCCTTTAGGTTTTACCCCAACAATGTTTTCATTAGTTTCGCTCACTCTCGAAATCAAGCATTTTACAGCAGGTTGGAGCAGCCTGTATCTCAGCACAGGAATAAGGTAGGGAAGAATTCTAAGGCTCATTTTGACTGCCTCCAGAAGTTAGATCAGATGGCAAATTGGATTTGGTGCTAGGTCTTTCCCTTTAGGTTTTACCCCAACAATGTTTTCATTAGTTTCGCTCACTCTCGAAATCAAGCATTTTACAGCAGGTTGGAGCAGCCTGTATCTCAGCACAGGAATAAGGTAGGGAAGAATTCTAAGGCTCATTTTGACTGCCTCCAGAAGTTAGATCAGATGGCAAATTGGATTTGGTGCTAGGTCTTTCCCTTTAGGTTTTACCCCAACAATGTTTTCATTAGTTTCGCTCACTCTCGAAATCAAGCATTTTACAGCAGGTTGGAGCAGCCTGTATCTCAGCACAGGAATAAGGTAGGGAAGAATTCTAAGGCTCATTTTGACTGCCTCCAGAAGTTAGATCAGATGGCAAATTGGATTTGGTGCTAGGTCTTTCCCTTTAGGTTTTACCCCAACAATGTTTTCATTAGTTTCGCTCACTCTCGAAATCAAGCATTTTACAGCAGGTTGGAGCAGCCTGTATCTCAGCACAGGAATAAGGTAGGGAAGAATTCTAAGGCTCATTTTGACTGCCTCCAGAAGTTAGATCAGATGGCAAATTGGATTTGGTGCTAGGTCTTTCCCTTTAGGTTTTACCCCAACAATGTTTTCATTAGTTTCGCTCACTCTCGAAATCAAGCATTTTACAGCAGGTTGGAGCAGCCTGTATCTCAGCACAGGAATAAGGTAGGGAAGAATTCTAAGGCTCATTTTGACTGCCTCCAGAAGTTAGATCAGATGGCAAATTGGATTTGGTGCTAGGTCTTTCCCTTTAGGTTTTACCCCAACAATGTTTTCATTAGTTTCGCTCACTCTCGAAATCAAGCATTTTACAGCAGGTTGGAGCAGCCTGTATCTCAGCACAGGAATAAGGTAGGGAAGAGTTCTAAGGCTCATTTTGACTGCCTCCACAAGTTAGATCAGATGCAAATTGGATTTGGTGCTAGGTCTTTCCCTTTAGGTTTTACCCCAACAATGTTTTCATTAGTTTCGCTCACTCTCGAAATCAAGCATTTTACAGCAGGTTGGAGCAGCCTGTATCTCAGCACAGGAATAAGGTAGGGAAGAATTCTAAGGCTCATTTTGACTGCCTCCAGAAGTTAGATCAGATGGCAAATTGGATTTGGTGCTAGGTCTTTCCCTTTAGGTTTTACCCCAACAATGTTTTCATTAGTTTCGCTCACTCTCGAAATCAAGCATTTTACAGCAGGTTGGAGCAGCCTGTATCTCAGCACAGGAATAAGGTAGGGAAGAATTCTAAGGCTCATTTTGACTGCCTCCAGAAGTTAGATCAGATGGCAAATTGGATTTGGTGCTAGGTCTTTCCCTTTAGGTTTTTACCCCAACAATGTTTTCATTAGTTTCGCTCACTCTCGAAATCAAGCATTTTACAGCAGGTTGGAGCAGCCTGTATCTCAGCACAGGAATAAGGTAGGGAAGAATTCTAAGGCTCATTTTGACTGCCTCCAGAAGTTAGATCAGATGGCAAATTGGATTTGGTGCTAGGTCTTTCCCTTTAGGTTTTACCCCAACAATGTTTTCATTAGTTTCGCTCACTCTCGAAATCAAGCATTTTACAGCAGGTTGGAGCAGCCTGTATCTCAGCACAGGAATAAGGTAGGGAAGAATTCTAAGGCTCATTTTGACTGCCTCCAGAAGTTAGATCAGATGGCAAATTGGATTTGGTGCTAGGTCCTTTCCCTTTAGGTTTTACCCCAACAATGTTTTCATTAGTTTCGCTCACTCTCGAAATCAAGCATTTTACAGCAGGTTGGAGCAGCCTGTATCTCAGCACAGGAATAAGGTAGGGAAGAATTCTAAGGATCATTTTGACTGCCTCCAGAAGTTAGATCAGATGGCCAATGCAATTTGGTGCTATGCCTTTCCCTTTAGGTTTTACCCCAACAATGTTTTCATTAGTTTCGCTCACTCTCGAAATCAAGCATTTTACAGCAGGTTGGAGCAGCCTGTATCTCAGCACAGGAATAAGGTAGGGAAGAATTCAAATACTCATTTTGACTGCCTCCAGAAGTTAGATCAGATGGCCAATGCAATTTGGTGCTAGGCCTTTCCCTTTAGGTTTTACCCCAACAATGTTTTCATTAGTTTCGCTCACTCTCGAAATCAAGCATTTTACAGCAGGTTGGGAGCAGCCTGTATCTCAGCACAGGAATAAGGTAGGGAAGAATTCTAAGGATCATTTTGACTGCCTCCAGAAGTTAGATCAGATGGCAACTTGGATTTGGTGCTAGGCCTTTCCCTTTAGGTTTTACCCCAACAATGTTTTTCATTAGTTTCGCTCACTCTCGAAATCAAGCATTTTACAGCAGGTTGGAGCAGCCTGTATCTCAGCACTGTAATAAGGTAGGGAAGAATTCTAAGGATCATTTTGACTGCCTCCAGAAGTTAGATCAGATGGCAAATTGGATTTGGTGCTAGGCCTTTCCCTTTAGGTTTTACCCCAACAATGTTTTCATTAGTTTCGCTCACTCTCGAAATCAAGCATTTTACAGCAGGTTGGAGCAGCCTGTATCTCAGCACAGTAATAAGGTAGGGAAGAATTCTAAGGATCATTTTGACTGCCTCCAGAAGTTAGATCAGATGGCCAATGCAATTTGGTGCTAGGCCTTTCCCTTTAGGTTTTACCCCAACAATGTTTTCATTAGTTTTGCTCACTCTCGAAATCAAGCATTTTACAGCAGGTTGGAGCAGCCTGTATCTCAGCACAGGAATAAGGTAGGGAAGAATTCAAATACTCATTTTGACTGCCTCCAGAAGTTAGATCAGATGGCCAATGCAATTTGGTGCTAGGCCTTTCCCTTTAGGTTTTACCCCAACAATGTTTTCATTAGTTTCGCTCACTCTCGAAATCAAGCATTTTACAGCAGGTTGGAGCAGCCTGTATCTCAGCACAGGAATAAGGTAGGGAAGAATTCAAATACTCATTTTGACTGCCTCCAGAAGTTAGATCAGATGGCCAATGCAATTTGGTGCTAGGCCTTTCCCTTTAGGTTTTACCCCAACAATGTTTTCATTAGTTTCGCTCACTCTCGAAATCAAGCATTTTACAGCAGGTTGGAGCAGCCTGTATCTCAGCACAGGAATAAGGTAGGGAAGAATTCTAAGGATCATTTTGACTGCCTCCAGAAGTTAGATCAGATGGCAAATTGGATTTGGTGCTAGGTCTTTCCCTTTAGGTTTTACCCCAACAATGTTTTCATTAGTTTCGCTCACTCTCGAAATCAAGCATTTTACAGCAGGTTGGAGCAGCCTGTATCTCAGCACAGGAATAAGGTAGGGAAGAATTCAAATACTCATTTTGACTGCCTCCAGAAGTTAGATCAGATGGCCAATGCAATTTGGTGCTAGGCCTTTCCCTTTAGGTTTTACCCCAACAATGTTTTCATTAGTTTCGCTCACTCTCGAAATCAAGCATTTTACAGCAGGTTGGAGCAGCCTGTATCTCAGCACAGGAATAAGGTAGGGAAGAATTCAAATACTCATTTTTGACTGCCTCCAGAAGTTAGATCAGATGGCCAATGCAATTTGGTGCTAGGCCTTTCCCTTTAGGTTTTACCCCAACAATGTTTTCATTAGTTTCGCTCACTCTCGAAATCAAGCATTTTACAGCAGGTTGGAGCAGCCTGTATCTCAGCACAGGAATAAGGTAGGGAAGAATTCTAAGGATCATTTTGACTGCCTCCAGAAGTTAGATCAGATGGCAAATTGGATTTGGTGCTAGGTCTTTCCCTTTAGGTTTTACCCCAACAATGTTTTCATTAGTTTCGCTCACTCTCGAAATCAAGCATTTTACAGCAGGTTGGAGCAGCCTGTATCTCAGCACAGGAATAAGGTAGGGAAGAATTCTAAGGATCATTTTGACTGCCTCCAGAAGTTAGATCAGATGGCCAATGCAATTTGGTGCTAGGCCTTTCCCTTTAGGTTTTACCCCAACAATGTTTTCATTAGTTTCGCTCACTCTCGAAATCAAGCATTTTACAGCAGGTTGGAGCAGCCTGTATCTCAGCACAGGAATAAGGTAGGGAAGAATTCTAAGGATCATTTTGACTGCCTCCAGAAGTTAGATCAGATGGCCAATGGAATTTGGTGCTAGGTCTTTCCCTTTAGGTTTTACCCCAACAATGTTTTCATTAGTTTCGCTCACTCTCGAAATCAAGCATTTTACAGCAGGTTGGAGCAGCCTGTATCTCAGCACAGGAATAAGGTAGGGAAGAATTCTAAGGATCATTTTGACTGCCTCCAGAAGTTAGATCAGATGGCAAATTGGATTTGGTGCTAGGTCTTTCCCTTTAGGTTTTACCCCAACAATGTTTTCATTAGTTTCGCTCACTCTCGAAATCAAGCATTTTACAGCAGGTTGGAGCAGCCTGTATCTCAGCACAGGAATAAGGTAGGGAAGAATTCTAAGGATCATTTTGACTGCCTCCAGAAGTTAGATCAGATGGCCAATGCAATTTGGTGCTAGGCCTTTCCCTTTAGGTTTTACCCCAACAATGTTTTCATTAGTTTCGCTCACTCTCGAAATCAAGCATTTTACAGCAGGTTGGAGCAGCCTGTATCTCAGCACAGGAATAAGGTAGGGAAGAATTCTAAGGATCATTTTGACTGCCTCCAGAAGTTAGATCAGATGGCCAATGGAATTTGGTGCTAGGTCTTTCCCTTTAGGTTTTACCCCAACAATGTTTTCATTAGTTTCGCTCACTCTCGAAATCAAGCATTTTACAGCAGGTTGGAGCAGCCTGTATCTCAGCACAGGAATAAGGTAGGGAAGAATTCTAAGGATCATTTTGACTGCCTCCAGAAGTTAGATCAGATGGCAAATTGGATTTGGTGCTAGGTCTTTCCCTTTAGGTTTTACCCCAACAATGTTTCATTAGTTTCGCTCACTCTCGAAATCAAGCATTTTACAGCAGGTTGGAGCAGCCTGTATCTCAGCACAGGAATAAGGTAGGGAAGAATTCTAAGGATCATTTTGACTGCCTCCAAAATTTAGATCAGATGGCCAATGCAATTTGGTGCTAGGCCTTTCCCTTTAGGTTTTACCCCAACAATGTTTTCATTAGTTTCGCTCACTCTCGAAATCAAGCATTTTACAGCAGGTTGGAGCAGCCTGTATCTCAGCACAGGAATAAGGTAGGGAAGAATTCAAATACTCATTTTGACTGCCTCCAGAAGTTAGATCAGATGGCAAATTGGATTTGGTGCTAGGTCTTTCCCTTTAGGTTTTACCCCAACAATGTTTTCATTAGTTTCGCTCACTCTCGAAATCAAGCATTTTACAGCAGGTTGGAGCAGCCTGTATCTCAGCACAGGAATAAGGTAGGGAAGAATTCTAAGGATCATTTTGACTGCCTCCAGAAGTTAGATCAGATGGCAAATTGGATTTGGTGCTAGGTCTTTCCCTTTAGGTTTTACCCCAACAATGTTTTCATTAGTTTCGCTCACTCTCGAAATCAAGCATTTTACAGCAGGTTGGAGCAGCCTGTATCTCAGCACAGGAATAAGGTAGGGAAGAATTCAAATACTCATTTTGACTGCCTCCAGAAGTTAGATCAAATGGCAAATTGGATTTGGTGCTAGGCCTTTCCCTTTAGGTTTTACCCCAACAATGTTTTCATTAGTTTCGCTCACTCTCGAAATCAAGCATTTTACAGCAGGTTGGAGCAGCCTGTATCTCAGCACAGGAATAAGGTAGGGAAGAATTCTAAGGATCATTTTGACTGCCTCCAGAAGGTAGATCAGATGGCCAATGCAATTTGGTGCTATGCCTTTCCCTTTAGGTTTTACCCCAACAATGTTTTCATTAGTTTCGCTCACTCTCGAAATCAAGCATTTTACAGCAGGTTGGAGCAGCCTGTATCTCAGCACAGGAATAAGGTAGGGAAGAATTCAGATACTCATTTTGACTGCCTCCAGAAGTTAGATCAGATGGCCAATGCAATTTGGTGCTAGGCCTTTCCCTTTAGGTTTTACCCCAACAATGTTTTCATTAGTTTCGCTCACTCTCGAAATCAAGCATTTTACAGCAGGTTGGAGCAGCCTGTATCTCAGCACAGGAATAAGGTAGGGAAGAATTCTAAGGATCATTTTGACTGCCTCCAGAAGTTAGATCAGATGGCAACTTGGATTTGGTGCTAGGCCTTTCCCTTTAGGTTTTACCCCAACAATGTTTCATTAGTTTCGCTCACTCTCGAAATCAAGCATTTTACAGCAGGTTGGAGCAGCCTGTATCTCAGCACTGTAATAAGGTAGGGAAGAATTCTAAGGATCATTTTGACTGCCTCCAGAAGTTAGATCAGATGGCAAATTGGATTTGGTGCTAGGCCTTTCCCTTTAGGTTTTACCCCAACAATGTTTTCATTAGTTTCGCTCACTCTCGAAATCAAGCATTTTACAGCAGGTTGGAGCAGCCTGTATCTCAGCACAGTAATAAGGTAGGGAAGAATTCTAAGGATCATTTTGACTGCCTCCAGAAGTTAGATCAGATGGCCAATGCAATTTGGTGCTAGGCCTTTCCCTTTAGGTTTTACCCCAACAATGTTTTCATTAGTTTTGCTCACTCTCGAAATCAAGCATTTTACAGCAGGTTGGAGCAGCCTGTATCTCAGCACAGGAATAAGGTAGGGAAGAATTCAAATACTCATTTTGACTGCCTCCAGAAGTTAGATCAGATGGCCAATGCAATTTGGTGCTAGGCCTTTCCCTTTAGGTTTTACCCCAACAATGTTTTCATTAGTTTCGCTCACTCTCGAAATCAAGCATTTTACAGCAGGTTGGAGCAGCCTGTATCTCAGCACAGGAATAAGGTAGGGAAGAATTCTAAGGATCATTTTGACTGCCTCCAGAAGTTAGATCAGATGGCCAATGCAATTTGGTGCTAGGCCTTTCCCTTTAGGTTTTACCCCAACAATGTTTTCATTAGTTTCGCTCACTCTCGAAATCAAGCATTTTACAGCAGGTTGGAGCAGCCTGTATCTCAGCACAGGAATAAGGTAGGGAAGAATTCTAAGGATCATTTTGACTGCCTCCAGAAGTTAGATCAGATGGCAACTTGGATTTGGTGCTAGGCCTTTCCCTTTAGGTTTTACCCCAACAATGTTTTCATTAGTTTCGCTCACTCTCGAAATCAAGCATTTTACAGCAGGTTGGAGCAGCCTGTATCTCAGCACTGTAATAAGGTAGGGAAGAATTCTAAGGATCATTTTGACTGCCTCCAGAAGTTAGATCAGATGGCAAATTGGATTTGGTGCTAGGCCTTTCCCTTTAGGTTTTACCCCAACAATGTTTTCATTAGTTTCGCTCACTCTCGAAATCAAGCATTTTACAGCAGGTTGGAGCAGCCTGTATCTCAGCACAAGGGAAGAATTCTAAGGATCATTTTGACTGCCTCCAGAAGTTAGATCAGGATGGCCAATGCAATTTGGTGCTAGGCCTTTCCCTTTAGGTTTTACCCCCAACAATGTTTTCATTAGTTTTGCTCACTCTCGAAATCAAGCATTTTACAGCAGGTTGGAGCAGCCTGTATCTCAGCACAGGAATAAGGTAGGGAAGAATTCAAATACTCATTTTGACTGCCTCCAGAAGTTAGATCAGATGGCCAATGCAATTTGGTGCTAGGCCTTTCCCTTTAGGTTTTACCCCAACAATGTTTTCATAGTTTCGCTCACTCTCGAAATCAAGCATTTTACAGCAGGTTGGAGCAGCCTGTATCTCAGCACAGGAATAAGGTAGGGAAGAATTCTAAGGATCATTTTGACTGCCTCCAGAAGTTAGATCAGATGGCCAATGCAATTTGGTGCTAGGCCTTTCCCTTTAGGTTTACCCCAACAATGTTTTCATTAGTTTCGCTCACTCTCGAAATCAAGCATTTTACAGCAGGTTGGAGCAGCCTGTATCTCAGCACAGGAATAAGGTAGGGAAGAATTCTAAGGATCATTTTGACTGCCTCCAGAAGTTAGATCAGATGGCAACTTGGATTTGGTGCTAGGCCTTTCCCTTTAGGTTTTACCCCAACAATGTTTTCATTAGTTTCGCTCACTCTCTCGAAATCAAGCATTTTACAGCAGGTTGGAGCAGCCTGTATCTCAGCACAGGAATAAGGTAGGGAAGAATTCAAATACTCATTTTGACTGCCTCCAGAAGGTTAGATCAGATGGCCAATGCAATTTGGTGCTAGGCCTTTCCCTTTAGGTTTTACCCCAACAATGTTTTCATTAGTTTCGCTCACTCTCGAAATCAAGCATTTTACAGCAGGTTGGAGGCAGCCTGTATCTCAGCACAGGAATAAGGTAGGGAAGAATTCAAATACTCATTTTGACTGCCTCCAGAAGTTAGATCAGATGGCCAATGCAATTTGGTGCTAGGCCTTTCCCTTTAGGTTTTACCCCCAACAATGTTTTCATTAGTTTCGCTCACTCTCGAAATCAAGCATTTTACAGCAGGTTGGAGCAGCCTGTATCTCAGCACAGGAATAAGGTAGGGAAGAATTCTAAGGATCATTTTGACTGCCTCCAGAAGTTAGATCAGATGGCAAATTGGATTTGGTGCTAGGTCTTTCCCTTTAGGTTTTTACCCCAACAATGTTTTCATTAGTTTCGCTCACTCTCGAAATCAAGCATTTTACAGCAGGTTGGAGCAGCCTGTATCTCAGCACAGGAATAAGGTAGGGAAGAATTCTAAGGATCATTTTGACTGCCTCCAGAAGTTAGATCAGATGGCCAATGCAATTTGGTGCTAGGCCTTTCCCTTTAGGTTTTACCCCAACAATGTTTTCATTAGTTTCGCTCACTCTCGAAATCAAGCATTTTACAGCAGGTTGGAGCAGCCTGTATCTCAGCACAGGAATAAGGTAGGGGAAGAATTCTAAGGATCATTTTGACTGCCTCCAGAAGTTAGATCAGATGGCCAATGGAATTTGGTGCTAGGTCTTTCCCTTTAGGTTTTACCCCAACAATGTTTTCATTAGTTTCGCTCACTCTCGAAATCAAGCATTTTACAGCAGGTTGGAGCAGCCTGTATCTCAGCACAGGAATAAGGTAGGGAAGAATTCTAAGGATCAATTTTGACTGCCTCCAGAAGTTAGATCAGATGGCAAATTGGATTTGGTGCTAGGTCTTTCCCTTTAGGTTTTACCCCAACAATGTTTTCATTAGTTTCGCTCACTCTCGAAATCAAGCATTTTACAGCAGGTTGGAGCAGCCTGTATCTCAGCACAGGAATAAGGTAGGGAAGAATTCTAAGGATCATTTTGACTGCCCTCCAGAAGTTAGATCAGATGGGCCAATGCAATTTGGTGCTAGGCCTTTCCCTTTAGGTTTTACCCCAACAATGTTTTCATTAGTTTCGCTCACTCTCGAAATCAAGCATTTTACAGCAGGTTGGAGCAGCCTGTATCTCAGCACAGGAATAAGGTAGGGAAGAATTCTAAGGATCATTTTGACTGCCTCCAGAAGTTAGATCAGATGGCAAATTGGATTTGGTGCTAGGTCTTTCCCTTTAGGTTTTACCCCAACAATGTTTTCATTAGTTTCGCTCACTCTCGAAATCAAGCATTTTACAGCAGGTTGGAGCAGCCTGTATCTCAGCACAGGAATAAGGTAGGGAAGAATTCAAATACTCATTTTGACTGCCTCCAGAAGTTAGATCAAATGGCAAATTGGATTTGGTGCTAGGCCTTTCCCTTTAGGTTTTACCCCAACAATGTTTTCATTAGTTTCGCTCACTCTCGAAATCAAGCATTTTACAGCAGGTTGGAGCAGCCTGTATCTCAGCACAGGAATAAGGTAGGGAAGAATTCTAAGGATCATTTTGACTGCCTCCAGAAGGTAGATCAGATGGCCAATGCAATTTGGTGCTATGCCTTTCCCTTTAGGTTTTACCCCAACAATGTTTTCATTAGTTTCGCTCACTCTCGAAATCAAGCATTTTACAGCAGGTTGGAGCAGCCTGTATCTCAGCACAGGAATAAGGTAGGGAAGAATTCAAATACTCATTTTGACTGCCTCCAGAAGTTAGATCAGATGGCCAATGCAATTTGGTGCTAGGCCTTTCCCTTTAGGTTTTACCCCAACAATGTTTTCATTAGTTTTGCTCACTCTCGAAATCAAGCATTTTACAGCAGGTTGGAGCAGCCTGTATCTCAGCACAGGAATAAGGTAGGGAAGAATTCTAAGGATCATTTTGACTGCCTCCGGAAGTTAGATCAGATGGCAACTTGGATTTGGTGCTAGGCCTTTCCCTTTAGGTTTTACCCCAACAATGTTTTCATTAGTTTCGCTCACTCTCGAAATCAAGCATTTTACAGCAGGTTGGAGCAGCCTGTATCTCAGCACTGTAATAAGGTAGGGAAGAATTCTAAGGATCATTTTGACTGCCTCCAGAAGTTAGATCAGATGGCAAATTGGATTTGGTGCTAGGCCTTTCCCTTTAGGTTTTACCCCAACAATGTTTTCATTAGTTTCGCTCACTCTCGAAATCAAGCATTTTACAGCAGGTTGGAGCAGCCCTGTATCTCAGCACAGTAATAAGGTAGGGAAGAATTCTAAGGATCATTTTGACTGCCCTCCAGAAGTTAGATCAGATGGCCAATGCAATTTGGTGCTAGGCCTTTCCCTTTAGGTTTTACCCCAACAATGTTTTCATTAGTTTTGCTCACTCTCGAAATCAAGCATTTTACAGCAGGTTGGAGCAGCCTGTATCTCAGCACAGGAATAAGGTAGGGAAGAATTCAAATACTCATTTTGACTGCCTCCAGAAGTTAGATCAGATGGCCAATGCAATTTGGTGCTAGGCCTTTCCCTTTAGGTTTTACCCCAACAATGTTTTCATTAGTTTCGCTCACTCTCGAAATCAAGCATTTTACAGCAGGTTGGAGCAGCCTGTATCTCAGCACAGGAATAAGGTAGGGAAGAATTCAAATACTCATTTTGACTGCCTCCAGAAGTTAGATCAGATGGCCAATGCAATTTGGTGCTAGGCCTTTCCCTTTAGGTTTTACCCCAACAATGTTTTCATTAGTTTCGCTCACTCTCGAAATCAAGCATTTTACAGCAGGTTGGAGCAGCCTGTATCTCAGCACAGGAATAAGGTAGGGAAGAATTCAAATACTCATTTTGACTGCCTCCAGAAGTTAGATCAGATGGCCAATGCAATTTGGTGCTAGGCCTTTCCCTTTAGGTTTTACCCCAACAATGTTTTCATTAGTTTCGCTCACTCTCGAAATCAAGCATTTTACAGCAGGTTGGAGCAGCCTGTATCTCAGCACAGGAATAAGGTAGGGAAGAATTCAAATACTCATTTTGACTGCCTCCAGAAGTTAGATCAGATGGCCAATGCAATTTGGTGCTAGGCCTTTCCCTTTAGGTTTTACCCCAACAATGTTTTCATTAGTTTCGCTCACTCTCGAAATCAAGCATTTTACAGCAGGTTGGAGCAGCCTGTATCTCAGCACAGGAATAAGGTAGGGAAGAATTCTAAGGATCATTTTGACTGCCTCCAGAAGTTAGATCAGATGGCAAATTGGATTTGGTGCTAGGTCTTTCCCTTTAGGTTTTACCCCAACAATGTTTTCATTAGTTTCGCTCACTCTCGAAATCAAGCATTTTACAGCAGGTTGGAGCAGCCTGTATCTCAGCACAGGAATAAGGTAGGGAAGAATTCTAAGGATCATTTTGACTGCCTCCAGAAGTTAGATCAGATGGCCAATGCAATTTGGTGCTAGGCCTTTCCCTTTAGGTTTTACCCCAACAATGTTTTCATTAGTTTCGCTCACTCTCGAAATCAAGCATTTTACAGCAGGTTGGAGCAGCCTGTATCTCAGCACAGGAATAAGGTAGGGAAGAATTCTAAGGATCATTTTGACTGCCTCCAGAAGTTAGATCAGATGGCCAATGGAATTTGGTGCTAGGTCTTTCCCTTTAGGTTTTACCCCAACAATGTTTTCATTAGTTTCGCTCACTCTCGAAATCAAGCATTTTACAGCAGGTTGGAGCAGCCTGTATCTCAGCACAGGAATAAGGTAGGGAAGAATTCTAAGGATCATTTTGACTGCCTCCAGAAGTTAGATCAGATGGCAAATTGGATTTGGTGCTAGGTCTTTCCCTTTAGGTTTTACCCCAACAATGTTTTCATTAGTTTCGCTCACTCTCGAAATCAAGCATTTTACAGCAGGTTGGAGCAGCCTGTATCTCAGCACAGGAATAAGGTAGGGAAGAATTCTAAGGATCATTTTGACTGCCTCCAGAAGTTAGATCAGATGGCAAATTGGATTTGGTGCTAGGTCTTTCCCTTTAGGTTTTACCCCAACAATGTTTTCATTAGTTTCGCTCACTCTCGAAATCAAGCATTTTACAGCAGGTTGGAGCAGCCTGTATCTCAGCACAGGAATAAGGTAGGGAAGAATTCTAAGGATCATTTTGACTGCCTCCAGAAGTTAGATCAGATGGCAAATTGGATTTGGTGCTAGGTCTTTCCCTTTAGGTTTTACCCCAACAATGTTTTCATTAGTTTCGCTCACTCTCGAAATCAAGCATTTTACAGCAGGTTGGAGCAGCCTGTATCTCAGCACAGGAATAAGGTAGGGAAGAATTCTAAGGATCATTTTGACTGCCTCCAGAAGTTAGATCAGATGGCAAATTGGATTTGGTGCTAGGTCTTTCCCTTTAGGTTTTACCCCAACAATGTTTTCATTAGTTTCGCTCACTCTCGAAATCAAGCATTTTACAGCAGGTTGGAGCAGCCTGTATCTCAGCACAGGAATAAGGTAGGGAAGAATTCAAATACTCATTTTGACTGCCTCCAGAAGTTAGATCAAATGGCAAATTGGATTTGGTGCTAGGCCTTTCCCTTTAGGTTTTACCCCAACAATGTTTTCATTAGTTTCGCTCACTCTCGAAATCAAGCATTTTACAGCAGGTTGGAGCAGCCTGTATCTCAGCACAGGAATAAGGTAGGGAAGAATTCTAAGGATCATTTTGACTGCCTCCAGAAGGTAGATCAGATGGCCAATGCAATTTGGTGCTATGCCTTTCCCTTTAGGTTTTACCCCAACAATGTTTTCATTAGTTTCGCTCACTCTCGAAATCAAGCATTTTACAGCAGGTTGGAGCAGCCTGTATCTCAGCACAGGAATAAGGTAGGGAAGAATTCAAATACTCATTTTGACTGCCTCCAGAAGTTAGATCAGATGGCCAATGCAATTTGGTGCTAGGCCTTTCCCTTTAGGTTTTACCCCAACAATGTTTTCATTAGTTTCGCTCACTCTCGAAATCAAGCATTTTACCGCAGGTTGGAGCAGCCTGTATCTCAGCACAGGAATAAGGTAGGGAAGAATTCTAAGGATCATTTTGACTGCCTCCAGAAGTTAGATCAGATGGCAACTTGGATTTGGTGCTAGGCCTTTCCCTTTAGGTTTTACCCCAACAATGTTTTCATTAGTTTCGCTCACTCTCGAAATCAAGCATTTTACAGCAGGTTGGAGCAGCCTGTATCTCAGCACTGTAATAAGGTAGGGAAGAATTCTAAGGATCATTTTGACTGCCTCCAGAAGTTAGATCAGATGGCAAATTGGATTTGGTGCTAGGCCTTTCCCTTTAGGTTTTACCCCAACAATGTTTTCATTAGTTTCGCTCACTCTCGAAATCAAGCATTTTACAGCAGGTTGGAGCAGCCTGTATCTCAGCACAGTAATAAGGTAGGGAAGAATTCTAAGGATCATTTTGACTGCCTCCAGAAGTTAGATCAGATGGCCAATGCAATTTGGTGCTAGGCCTTTCCCTTTAGGTTTTACCCCAACAATGTTTTCATTAGTTTTGCTCACTCTCGAAATCAAGCATTTTACAGCAGGTTGGAGCAGCCTGTATCTCAGCACAGGAATAAGGTAGGGAAGAATTCAAATACTCATTTTGACTGCCTCCAGAAGTTAGATCAGATGGCCAATGCAATTTGGTGCTAGGCCTTTCCCTTTAGGTTTTACCCCAACAATGTTTTCATTAGTTTCGCTCACTCTCGAAATCAAGCATTTTACAGCAGGTTGGAGCAGCCTGTATCTCAGCACAGGAATAAGGTAGGGAAGAATTCAAATACTCATTTTGACTGCCTCCAGAAGTTAGATCAGATGGCCAATGCAATTTGGTGCTAGGCCTTTCCCTTTAGGTTTTACCCCAACAATGTTTTCATTAGTTTCGCTCACTCTCGAAATCAAGCATTTTACAGCAGGTTGGAGCAGCCTGTATCTCAGCACAGGAATAAGGTAGGGAAGAATTCTAAGGATCATTTTGACTGCCTCCAGAAGTTAGATCAGATGGCAAATTGGATTTGGTGCTAGGTCTTTCCCTTTAGGTTTTACCCCAACAATGTTTTCATTAGTTTCGCTCACTCTCGAAATCAAGCATTTTACAGCAGGTTGGAGCAGCCTGTATCTCAGCACAGGAATAAGGTAGGGAAGAATTCAAATACTCATTTTGACTGCCTCCAGAAGTTAGATCAGATGGCCAATGCAATTTGGTGCTAGGCCTTTCCCTTTAGGTTTTACCCCAACAATGTTTTCATTAGTTTCGCTCACTCTCGAAATCAAGCATTTTACAGCAGGTTGGAGCAGCCTGTATCTCAGCACAGGAATAAGGTAGGGAAGAATTCAAATACTCATTTTGACTGCCTCCAGAAGTTAGATCAGATGGCCAATGCAATTTGGTGCTAGGCCTTTCCCTTTAGGTTTTACCCCAACAATGTTTTCATTAGTTTCGCTCACTCTCGAAATCAAGCATTTTACAGCAGGTTGGAGCAGCCTGTATCTCAGCACAGGAATAAGGTAGGGAAGAATTCTAAGGATCATTTTGACTGCCTCCAGAAGTTAGATCAGATGGCAAATTGGATTTGGTGCTAGGTCTTTCCCTTTAGGTTTTACCCCAACAATGTTTTCATTAGTTTCGCTCACTCTCGAAATCAAGCATTTTACAGCAGGTTGGAGCAGCCTGTATCTCAGCACAGGAATAAGGTAGGGAAGAATTCTAAGGATCATTTTGACTGCCTCCAGAAGTTAGATCAGATGGCCAATGCAATTTGGTGCTAGGCCTTTCCCTTTAGGTTTTACCCCAACAATGTTTTCATTAGTTTCGCTCACTCTCGAAATCAAGCATTTTACAGCAGGTTGGAGCAGCCTGTATCTCAGCACAGGAATAAGGTAGGGAAGAATTCTAAGGATCATTTTGACTGCCTCCAGAAGTTAGATCAGATGGCCAATGGAATTTGGTGCTAGGTCTTTCCCTTTAGGTTTTACCCCAACAATGTTTTCATTAGTTTCGCTCACTCTCGAAATCAAGCATTTTACAGCAGGTTGGAGCAGCCTGTATCTCAGCACAGGAATAAGGTAGGGAAGAATTCTAAGGATCATTTTGACTGCCTCCAGAAGTTAGATCAGATGGCAAATTGGATTTGGTGCTAGGTCTTTCCCTTTAGGTTTTACCCCAACAATGTTTTCATTAGTTTCGCTCACTCTCGAAATCAAGCATTTTACAGCAGGTTGGAGCAGCCTGTATCTCAGCACAGGAATAAGGTAGGGAAGAATTCTAAGGATCATTTTGACTGCCTCCAGAAGTTAGATCAGATGGCCAATGCAATTTGGTGCTAGGCCTTTCCCTTTAGGTTTTACCCCAACAATGTTTTCATTAGTTTCGCTCACTCTCGAAATCAAGCATTTTACAGCAGGTTGGAGCAGCCTGTATCTCAGCACAGGAATAAGGTAGGGAAGAATTCTAAGGATCATTTTGACTGCCTCCAGAAGTTAGATCAGATGGCCAATGGAATTTGGTGCTAGGTCTTTCCCTTTAGGTTTTACCCCAACAATGTTTTCATTAGTTTCGCTCACTCTCGAAATCAAGCATTTTACAGCAGGTTGGAGCAGCCTGTATCTCAGCACAGGAATAAGGTAGGGAAGAATTCTAAGGATCATTTTGACTGCCTCCAGAAGTTAGATCAGATGGCAAATTGGATTTGGTGCTAGGTCTTTCCCTTTAGGTTTTACCCCAACAATGTTTTCATTAGTTTCGCTCACTCTCGAAATCAAGCATTTTACAGCAGGTTGGAGCAGCCTGTATCTCAGCACAGGAATAAGGTAGGGAAGAATTCTAAGTATCATTTTGACTGCCTCCAGAAGTTAGATCAGATGGCAAATTGGATTTGGTGCTAGGCCTTTCCCTTTAGGTTTTACCCCAACAATGTTTTCATTAGTTTCGCTCACTCTCGAAATCAAGCATTTTACAGCAGGTTGGAGCAGCCTGTATCTCAGCACAGGAATAAGGTAGGGAAGAATTCTAAGGATCATTTTGACTGCCTCCAGAAGTTAGATCAGATGGCCAATGCAAGTTGGTGCTAGGCCTTTCCCTTTAGGTTTTACCCCAACAATGTTTTCATTAGTTTCGCTCACTCTCGAAATCAAGCATTTTACAGCAGGTTGGAGCAGCCTGTATCTCAGCACAGGAATAAGGTAGGGAAGAATTCAAATACTCATTTTGACTGCCTCCAGAATTTAGATCAGATGGCCAATGCAATTTGGTGCTAGGCCTTTCCCTTTAGGTTTTACCCCAACAATGTTTTCATTAGTTTCGCTCACTCTCAAAATCAAGCATTTTACAGCAGGTTGGAGCAGCCTGTATCTCAGCACAGGAATAAGGTAGGGAAGAATTCAAATACTCATTTTGACTGCCTCCAGAAGTTAGATCAGATGGCCAATGCAATTTGGTGCTAGGCCTTTCCCTTTAGGTTTTACCCCAACAATGTTTTCATTAGTTTCGCTCACTCTCGAAATCAAGCATTTTACAGCAGGTTGGAGCAGCCTGTATCTCAGCACAGGAATAAGGTAGGGAAGAATTCAAATACTCATTTTGACTGCCTCCAGAAGTTAGATCAGATGGCAAATTGGATTTGGTGCTAGGTCTTTCCCTTTAGGTTTTACCCCAACAATGTTTTCATTAGTTTCGCTCACTCTCGAAATCAAGCATTTTACAGCAGGTTGGAGCAGCCTGTATCTCAGCACAGGAATAAGGTAGGGAAGAATTCTAAGGATCATTTTGACTGCCTCCTGAAGGTCGATCAGATGGCCAATGCAATTTGGTGCTATGCCTTTCCCTTTAGGTTTTACCCCAACAATGTTTTCATTAGTTTCGCTCACTCTTGAAATCAAGTATTTTACAGCAGGTTGGAGCAGCCTGTATCTCAGCACAGGAATAAGGTAGGGAAGAATTCAAATACTCAGTTTGACTGCCTCCAGAAGTTAGATCAGATGGCCAATGCAATTTGGTGCTAGGCCTTTCCCTTTAGGTTTTACCCCAACAATGTTTTCATTAGTTTCGCTCACTCTCGAAATCAAGCATTTTACAGCAGGTTGGAGCAGCCTGTATCTCAGCACAGGAATAAGGTAGGGAAGAATTCAAATACTCATTTTGACTGCCTCCAGAAGTTAGATCAGATGGCCAATGCAATTTGGTGCTAGGCCTTTCCCTTTAGGTTTTACCCCAACAATGTTTTCATTAGTTTCGCTCACTCTCGAAATCAAGCATTTTACAGCAGGTTGGAGCAGCCTGTATCTCAGCACAGGAATAAGGTAGGGAAGAATTCAAATACTCATTTTGACTGCCTCCAGAAGTTAGATCAGATGGCCAATGCAATTTGGTGCTAGGCCTTTCCCTTTAGGTTTTACCCCAACAATGTTTTCATTAGTTTCGCTCACTCTCGAAATCAAGCATTTTACAGCAGGTTGGAGCAGCCTGTATCTCAGCACAGGAATAAGGTAGGGAAGAATTCTAAGGATCATTTTGACTGCCTCCAGAAGTTAGATCAGATGGCAAATTGGATTTGGTGCTAGGTCTTTCCCTTTAGGTTTTACCCCAACAATGTTTTCATTAGTTTCGCTCACTCTCGAAATCAAGCATTTTACAGCAGGTTGGAGCAGCCTGTATCTCAGCACAGGAATAAGGTAGGGAAGAATTCAAATACTCATTTTGACTGCCTCCAGAAGTTAGATCAGATGGCCAATGCAATTTGGTGCTAGGCCTTTCCCTTTAGGTTTTACCCCAACAATGTTTTCATTAGTTTCGCTCACTCTCGAAATCAAGCATTTTACAGCAGGTTGGAGCAGCCTGTATCTCAGCACAGGAATAAGGTAGGGAAGAATTCTAAGGATCATTTTGACTGCCTCCAGAAGTTAGATCAGATGGCAAATTGGATTTGGTGCTAGGTCTTTCCCTTTAGGTTTTACCCCAACAATGTTTTCATAAGTTTCGCTCACTCTCGAAATCAAGCATTTTACAGCAGGTTGGAGCAGCCTGTATCTCAGCACAGGAATAAGGTAGGGAAGAATTCTAAGGATCATTTTGACTGCCTCCAGAAGTTAGATCAGATGGCCAATGCAATTTGGTGCTAGGCCTTTCCCTTTAGGTTTTACCCCAACAATGTTTTCATTAGTTTCGCTCACTCTCGAAATCAAGCATTTTACAGCAGGTTGGAGCAGCCTGTATCTCAGCACAGGAATAAGGTAGGGAAGAATTCTAAGGATCATTTTGACTGCCTCCAGAAGTTAGATCAGATGGCAAATTGGATTTGGTGCTAGGTCTTTCCCTTTAGGTTTTACCCCAACAATGTTTTCATTAGTTTCGCTCACTCTCGAAATCAAGCATTTTACAGCAGGTTGGAGCAGCCTGTATCTCAGCACAGGAATAAGGTAGGGAAGAATTCTAAGGATCATTTTGACTGCCTCCAGAAGTTAGATCAATGGCAAATTGGATTTGGTGCTAGGTCTTTCCCTTTAGGTTTTACCCCAACAATGTTTTCATTAGTTTCGCTCACTCTCGAAATCAAGCATTTTACAGCAGGTTGGAGCAGCCTGTATCTCAGCACAGGAATAAGGTAGGGAAGAATTCAAATACTCATTTTGACTGCCTCCAGAAGTTAGATCAGATGGCCAATGCAATTTGGTGCTAGGCCTTTCCCTTTAAGTTTTACCCCAACAATGTTTTCATTAGTTTCGCTCACTCTCGAAATCAAGCATTTTACAGCAGGTTGGAGCAGCCTGTATCTCAGCACAGGAATAAGGTAGGGAAGAATTCTAAGGATCATTTTGACTGCCTCCAGAAGTTAGATCAGATGGCAAATTGGATTTGGTGCTAGGTCTTTCCCTTTAGGTTTTACCCCAACAATGTTTTCATTAGTTTCGCTCACTCTCGAAATCAAGCATTTTACAGCAGGTTGGAGCAGCCTGTATCTCAGCACAGGAATAAGGTAGGGAAGAATTCTAAGGATCATTTTGACTGCCTCCAGAAGTTAGATCAGATGGCAAATTGGATTTGGTGCTAGGTCTTTCCCTTTAGGTTTTACCCCAACAATGTTTTCATTAGTTTCGCTCACTCTCGAAATCAAGCATTTTACAGCAGGTTGGAGCAGCCTGTATCTCAGCACAGGAATAAGGTAGGGAAGAATTCTAAGGATCATTTTGACTGCCTCCAGAAGTTAGATCAGATGGCCAATGCAATTTGGTGCTAGGCCTTTCCCTTTAGGTTTTACCCCAACAATGTTTTCATTAGTTTCGCTCACTCTCGAAATCAAGCATTTTACAGCAGGTTGGAGCAGCCTGTATCTCAGCACAGGAATAAGGTAGGGAAGAATTCTAAGGATCATTTTGACTGCCTCCAGAAGTTAGATCAGATGGCAAATTGGATTTGGTGCTAGGTCTTTCCCTTTAGGTTTTACCCCAACAATGTTTTCATTAGTTTCGCTCACTCTCGAAATCAAGCATTTTACAGCAGGTTGGAGCAGCCTGTATCTCAGCACAGGAATAAGGTAGGGAAGAATTCTAAGGATCATTTTGACTGCCTCCAGAAGTTAGATCAGATGGCCAATGGAATTTGGTGCTAGGTCTTTCCCTTTAGGTTTTACCCCAACAATGTTTTCATTAGTTTCGCTCACTCTCGAAATCAAGCATTTTACAGCAGGTTGGAGCAGCCTGTATCTCAGCACAGGGATAAGGTAGGGAAGAATTCTAAGGATCATTTTGACTGCCTCCAGAAGTTAGATCAGATGGCAAATTGGATTTGGTGCTAGGTCTTTCCCTTTAGGTTTTACCCCAACAATGTTTTCATTAGTTTCGCTCACTCTCGAAATCAAGCATTTTACAGCAGGTTGGAGCAGCCTGTATCTCAGCACAGGAATAAGGTAGGGAAGAATTCTAAGGATCATATTGACTGCCTCCAGAAGTTAGATCAGATGGCAACTTGGGTTTGGTGCTAGGCCTTTCTCTTTAGGTTTTACCCCAACAATGTTTTCATTAGTTTCGCTCACTCTCGAAATCAAGCATTTTACAGCAGGTTGGAGCAGCCTGTATCTCAGCACAGGAATAAGGTAGGGAAGAATTCAAATACTCATTTTGACTGCCTCCAGAAGTTAGATCAGATGGCCAATGCAATTTGGTGCTGGGCCTTTCCCTTTAGGTTTTACCCCAACAATGTTTTCATTAGTTTCGCTCACTCTCGAAATCAAGCATTTTACAGCAGGTTGGAGCAGCCTGTATCTCAGCACAGGAATAAGGTAGGGAAGAATTCTAAGGATCATTTTGACTGCCTCCAGAAGTTAGATCAGATGGCCAATGCAATTTGGTGCTAGGCCTTTCCCTTTAGGTTTTACCCCAACAATGTTTTCATTAGTTTCGCTCACACTCGAAATCAAGCATTTTACAGCAGGTTGGAGCAGCCTGTATCTCAGCACAGGAATAAGGTAGGGAAGAATTCTAAGGATCATTTTGACTGCCTCCAGAAGTTAGATCAGATGGCAACTTGGGTCTGGTGCTAGGCCTTTCCCTTTAGGTTTTACCCCAACAATGTTTTCATTAGTTTCGCTCACTCTCGAAATCAAGCATTTTACAGCAGGTTGGAGCAGCCTGTATCTCAGCACAGGAATAAGGTAGGGAAGAATTCAAATACTCATTTTGACTGCCTCCAGAAGTTAGATCAGATGGCCAATGCAATTTGGTGCTAGGCCTTTCCCTTTAGGTTTTACCCCAACAATGTTTTCATTAGTTTTGCTCACTCTCGAAATCAAGCATTTTACAGCAGGTTGGAGCAGCCTGTATCTCAGCACAGGAATAAGGTAGGGAAGAATTCTAAGGATCATTTTGACTGCCTCCAGAAGTTAGATCAGATGGCCATTGCAATTTGGTGCTAGGCCTTTCCCTTTAGGTTTTACCCCAACAATGTTTTCATTACTTTCGCTCACACTCGAAATCAAGCATTTTACAGCAGGTTGGAGCAGCCTGTATCTCAGCACAGGAAGAAGGTAGGGAAGAATTCAAATACTCATTTTGACTGCCTCCAGAAGTTAGATCAGATGGCCAATGCAATTTGGTGCTAGGCCTTTCCCTTTAGGTTTTACCCCAACAATGTTTTCATTAGTTTCGCTCACTCTCGAAATCAAGCATTTTACAGCAGGTTGGAGCAGCCTGTATCTCAGCACAGGAATAAGGTAGGGAAGAATTCTAAGGATCATTTTGACTGCCTCCAGAAGTTAGATCAGATGGCAAATTGGATTTGGTGCTAGGTCTTTCCCTTTAGGTTTTACCCCAACAATGTTTTCATTAGTTTCGCTCACTCTCGAAATCAAGCATTTTACAGCAGGTTGGAGCAGCCTGTATCTCAGCACAGGAATAAGGTAGGGAAGAATTCTAAGGATCATTTTGACTGCCTCCAGAAGTTAGATCAGATGGCCAATGCAATTTGGTGCTAGGCCTTTCCCTTTAGGTTTTACCCCAACAATGTTTTCATTAGTTTCGCTCACTCTCGAAATCAAGCATTTTACAGCAGGTTGGAGCAGCCTGTATCTCAGCACAGGGATAAGGTAGGGAAGAATTCAAATACTCATTTTGACTGCCTCCAGAAGTTAGATCAGATGGCCAATGCAATTTGGTGCTAGGCCTTTCCCTTTAGGTTTTACCCCAACAATGTTTTCATTAGTTTCGCTCACTCTCGAAATCAAGCATTTTACAGCAGGTTGGAGCAGCCTGTATCTCAGCACAGGAATAAGGTAGGGAAGAATTCTAAGGATCATTTTGACTGCCTCCAGAAGTTAGATCAGATGGCAAATTGGATTTGGTGCTAGGCCTTTCCCTTTAGGTTTTACCCCAACAATGTTTTCATTAGTTTCGCTCACTCTCGAAATCAAGCATTTTACAGCAGGTTGGAGCAGCCTGTATCTCAGCACAGTAATAAGGTAGGGAAGAATTCTAAGGATCATTTTGACTGCCTCCAGAAGTTAGATCAGATGGCCAATGCAATTTGGTGCTAGGCCTTTCCCTTTAGGTTTTACCCCAACAATGTTTTCATTAGTTTCGCTCACTCTCGAAATCAAGCATTTTACAGCAGGTTGGAGCAGCCTGTATCTCAGCACAGGAATAAGGTAGGGAAGAATTCAAATACTCATTTTGACTGCCTCCAGAAGTTAGATCAGATGGCCAATGCAATTTGGTGCTAGGCCTTTCCCTTTAGGTTTTACCCCAACAATGTTTTCATTAGTTTCGCTCACTCTCGAAATCAAGCATTTTACAGCAGGTTGGAGCAGCCTGTATCTCAGCACAGGAATAAGGTAGGGAAGAATTCAAATACTCATTTTGACTGCCTCCAGAAGTTAGATCAGATGGCCAATGCAATTTGGTGCTAGGCCTTTCCCTTTAGGTTTTACCCCAACAATGTTTTCATTAGTTTCGCTCACTCTCGAAATCAAGCATTTTACAGCAGGTTGGAGCAGCCTGTATCTCAGCACAGGAATAAGGTAGGGAAGAATTCTAAGGATCATTTTGACTGCCTCCAGAAGTTAGATCAGATGGCAAATTGGATTTGGTGCTAGGTCTTTCCCTTTAGGTTTTACCCCAACAATGTTTTCATTAGTTTCGCTCACTCTCGAAATCAAGCATTTTACAGCAGGTTGGAGCAGCCTGTATCTCAGCACAGGAATAAGGTAGGGAAGAATTCTAAGGATCATTTTGACTGCCTCCAGAAGTTAGATCAGATGGCAAATTGGATTTGGTGCTAGGTCTTTCCCTTTAGGTTTTACCCCAACAATGTTTTCATTAGTTTCGCTCACTCTCGAAATCAAGCATTTTACAGCAGGTTGGAGCAGCCTGTATCTCAGCACAGGAATAAGGTAGGGAAGAATTCTAAGGATCATTTTGACTGCCTCCAGAAGTTAGATCAGATGGCCAATGCAATTTGGTGCTAGGCCTTTCCCTTTAGGTTTTACCCCAACAATATTTTCATTAGTTTCGCTCACTCTCGAAATCAAGCATTTTACAGCAGGTTGGAGCAGCCTGTATCTCAGCACAGGAATAAGGTAGGGAAGAATTCAAATACTCATTTTGACTGCCTCCAGAAGTTAGATCAGATGGCCAATGCAATTTGGTGCTAGGCCTTTCCCTTTAGGTTTTACCCCAACAATGTTTTCATTAATTTCGCTCACTCTCGAAATCAAGCATTTTACAGCAGGTTGGAGCAGCCTGTATCTCAGCACAGGAAAAAGGTAGGGAAGAATTCTAAGGATCATTTTGACTGCCTCCAGAAGTTAGATCAGATGGCAAATTGGATTTGGTGCTAGGTCTTTCCCTTTAGGTTTTACCCCAACAATGTTTTCATTAGTTTCGCTCACTCTCGAAATCAAGCATTTTACAGCAGGTTGGAGCAGCCTGTATCTCAGCACAGGAATAAGGTAGGGAAGAATTCAAATACTCATTTTGACTGCCTCCAGAAGTTAGATCAGATGGCCAATGGAATTTGGTGCTAGGTCTTTCCCTTTAGGTTTTACCCCAACAATGTTTTCATTAGTTTCGCTCACTCTCGAAATCAAGCATTTTACAGCAGGTTGGAGCAGCCTGTATCTCAGCACAGGAACAAGGTAGGGAAGAATTCTAAGGATCATTTTGACTGCCTCCAGAAGTTAGATCAGATGGCAAATTGGATTTGGTGCTAGGTCTTTCCCTTTAGGTTTTACCCCAACAATGTTTTCATTAGTTTCGCTCACTCTCGAAATCAAGCATTTTACAGCAGGTTGGAGCAGCCTGTATCTCAGCACAGTAATAAGGTAGGGAAGAATTCTAAGGATCATTTTGACTGCCTCCACAAGTTAGATCAGATGGCCAATGCAATTTGGTGCTAGGCCTTTCCCTTTAGGTTTTACCCCAACAATGTTTTCATTAGTTTCGCTCACTCTCGAAATCAAGCATTTTACAGCAGGTTGGAGCAGCCTGTATCTCAGCACAGTAATAAGGTAGGGAAGAATTCTCAGGATCATTTTGACTGCCTCCAGAAGTTAGATCAGATGGCCAATGCAATTTGGTGCTAGGCCTTTCCCTTTAGGTTTTACCCCAACAATGTTTTCATTAGTTTCGCTCACTCTCGAAATCAAGCATTTTACAGCAGGTTGGAGCAGCCTGTATCTCAGCACAGGAATAAGGTAGGGAAGAATTCAAATACTCATTTTGACTGCCTCCAGAAGTTAGATCAGATGGCCAATGCAATTTGGTGCTAGGCCTTTCCCTTTAGGTTTTACCCCAACAATGTTTTCATTAGTTTCGCTCACTCTCGAAATCAAGCATTTTACAGCAGGTTGGAGCAGCCTGTATCTCAGCACAGGAATAAGGTAGGGAAGAATTCAAATACTCATTTTGACTGCCTCCAGAAGTTAGATCAGATGGCAAATTGGATTTGGTGCTAGGCCTTTCCCTTTAGGTTTTACCCCAACAATGTTTTCATTAGTTTCGCTCACTCTCGAAATCAAGCATTTTACAGCAGGTTGGAGCAGCCTGTATCTCAGCACAGGAATAAGGTAGGGAAGAATTCTAAGGATCATTTTGACTGCCTCCAGAAGTTAGATCAGATGGCCTATGCAATTTGGTGCTAGGTCTTTCCCTTTAGGTTTTACCCCAACAATGTTTTCATTAGTTTCGCTCACTCTCGAAATCAAGCATTTTACAGCAGGTTGGAGCAGCCTGTATCTCAGCACAGGAATAAGGTAGGGAAGAATTCTAAGGATCATTTTGACTGCCTCCAGAAGTTAGATCAGATGGCCAATGCAATTTGGTGCTAGGCCTTTCCCTTTAGGTTTTACCCCAACAATGTTTTCATTAGTTTCGCTCACTCTCGAAATCAAGCATTTTACAGCAGGTTGGAGCAGCCTGTATCTCAGCACAGGAATAAGGTAGGGAAGAATTCAAATACTCATTTTGACTGCCTCCAGAAGTTAGATCAGATGGCCAATGCAATTTGGTGCTAGGCCTTTCCCTTTAGGTTTTACCCCAACAATGTTTTCATTAGTTTCGCTCACTCTCGAAATCAAGCATTTTACAGCAGGTTGGAGCAGCCTGTATCTCAGCACAGGAATAAGGTAGGGAAGAATTCTAAGGATCATTTTGACTGCCTCCAGAAGTTAGATCAGATGGCAAATTGGATTTGGTGCTAGGTCTTTCCCTTTAGGTTTTACCCCAACAATGTTTTCATTAGTTTCGCTCACTCTCGAAATCAAGCATTTTACAGCAGGTTGGAGCAGCCTGTATCTCAGCACAGGAATAAGGTAGGGAAGAATTCAAATACTCATTTTGACTGCCTCCAGAAGTTAGATCAGATGGCCAAAGCAATTTGGTGCTAGGCCTTTCCCTTTAGGTTTTACCCCAACAATGTTTTCATTAGTTTCGCTCACTCTCGAAATCAAGCATTTTACAGCAGGTTGGAGCAGCCTGTATCTCAGCACAGGAATAAGGTAGGGAAGAATTCAAATACTCATTTTGACTGCCTCCAGAAGTTAGATCAGATGGCCAATGCAATTTGGTGCTAGGCCTTTCCCTTTAGGTTTTACCCCAACAATGTTTTCATTAGTTTCGCTCACTCTCGAAATCAAGCATTTTACAGCAGGTTGGAGCAGCCTGTATCTCAGCACAGGAATAAGGTAGGGAAGAATTCTAAGGATCATTTTGACTGCCTCCAGAAGTTAGATCAGATGGCAAATTGGATTTGGTGCTAGGCCTTTCCCTTTAGGTTTTACCCCAACAATGTTTTCATTAGTTTCGCTCACTCTCGAAATCAAGCATTTTACAGCAGGTTGGAGCAGCCTGTATCTCAGCACAGTAATAAGGTAGGGAAGAATTCTAAGGATCATTTTGACTGCCTCCAGAAGTTAGATCAGATGACCAATGCAATTTGGTGCTAGGCCTTTCCCTTTAGGTTTTACCCCAACAATGTTTTCATTAGTTTCGCTCACTCTCGAAATCAAGCATTTTACAGCAGGTTGGAGCAGCCTGTATCTCAGCACAGTAATAAGGTAGGGAAGAATTCTCAGGATCATTTTGACTGCCTCCAGAAGTTAGATCAGATGGCCAATGCAATTTGGTGCTAGGCCTTTCCCTTTAGGTTTTACCCCAACAATGTTTTCATTAGTTTCGCTCACTCTCGAAATCAAGCATTTTACAGCAGGTTGGAGCAGCCTGTATCTCAGCACAGGAATAAGGTAGGGAAGAATTCAAATACTCATTTTGACTGCCTCCAGAAGTTAGATCAGATGGCCAATGCAATTTGGTGCTAGGCCTTTCCCTTTAGGTTTTACCCCAACAATGTTTTCATTAGTTTCGCTCACTCTCGAAATCAAGCATTTTACAGCAGGTTGGAGCAGCCTGTATCTCAGCACAGGAATAAGGTAGGGAAGAATTCAAATACTCATTTTGACTGCCTCCAGAAGTTAGATCAGATGGCAAATTGGATTTGGTGCTAGGCCTTTCCCTTTAGGTTTTACCCCAACAATGTTTTCATTAGTTTCGCTCACTCTCGAAATCAAGCATTTTACAGCAGGTTGGAGCAGCCTGTATCTCAGCACAGGAATAAGGTAGGGAAGAATTCTAAGGATCATTTTGACTGCCTCCAGAAGTTAGATCAGATGGCCTATGCAATTTGGTGCTAGGTCTTTCCCTTTAGGTTTTACCCCAACAATGTTTTCATTAGTTTCGCTCACTCTCGAAATCAAGCATTTTACAGCAGGTTGGAGCAGCCTGTATCTCAGCACAGGAATAAGGTAGGGAAGAATTCTAAGGATCATTTTGACTGCCTCCAGAAGTTAGATCAGATGGCCAATGCAATTTGGTGCTAGGCCTTTCCCTTTAGGTTTTACCCCAACAATGTTTTCATTAGTTTCGCTCACTCTCGAAATCAAGCATTTTACAGCAGGTTGGAGCACCCTGTATCTCAGCACAGGAATAAGGTAGGGAAGAATTCAAATACTCATTTTGACTGCCTCCAGAAGTTAGATCAGATGGCCAATGCAATTTGGTGCTAGGCCTTTCCCTTTAGGTTTTACCCCAACAATGTTTTCATTAGTTTCGCTCACTCTCGAAATCAAGCATTTTACAGCAGGTTGGAGCAGCCTGTATCTCAGCACAGGAATAAGGTAGGGAAGAATTCTAAGGATCATTTTGACTGCCTCCAGAAGTTAGATCAGATGGCAAATTGGATTTGGTGCTAGGTCTTTCCCTTTAGGTTTTACCCCAACAATGTTTTCATTAGTTTCGCTCACTCTCGAAATCAAGCATTTTACAGCAGGTTGGAGCAGCCTGTATCTCAGCACAGGAATAAGGTAGGGAAGAATTCTAAGGATCATTTTGACTGCCTCCAGAAGGTAGATCAGATGGCCAATGCAATTTGGTGCTAGGCCTTTCCCTTTAGGTTTTACCCCAACAATGTTTTCATTAGTTTCGCTCACTCTCGAAATCAAGCATTTTACAGCAGGTTGGAGCAGCCTGTATCTCAGCACAGTAATAAGGTAGGGAAGAATTCAAATACTCATTTTGACTGCCTCCAGAAGTTAGATCAGATGGCCAATGCAATTTGGTGCTAGGCCTTTCCCTTTAGGTTTTACCCCAACAATGTTTTCATTAGTTTCGCTCACTCTCGAAATCAAGCATTTTACAGCAGGTTGGAGCAGCCTGTATCTCAGCACAGGAATAAGGTAGGGAAGAATTCAAATACTCATTTTGACTGCCTCCAGAAGTTAGATCAGATGGCCAATGCAATTTGGTGCTAGGCCTTTCCCTTTAGGTTTTACCCCAACAATGTTTTCATTAGTTTCGCTCACTCTCGAAATCAAGCATTTTACAGCAGGTTGGAGCAGCCTGTATCTCAGCACAGGAATAAGGTAGGGAAGAATTCAAATACTCATTTTGACTGCCTCCAGAAGTTAGATCAGATGGCAAATTGGATTTGGTGCTAGGCCTTTCCCTTTAGGTTTTACCCCAACAATGTTTTCATTAGTTTCGCTCACTCTCGAAATCAAGCATTTTACAGCAGGTTGGAGCAGCCTGTATCTCAGCACAGGAATAAGGTAGGGAAGAATTCTAAGGATCATTTTGACTGCCTCCAGAAGTTAGATCAGATGGCCTATGCAATTTGGTGCTAGGTCTTTCCCTTTAGGTTTTACCCCAACAATGTTTTCATTAGTTTCGCTCACTCTCGAAATCAAGCATTTTACAGCAGGTTGGAGCAGCCTGTATCTCAGCACAGGAATAAGGTAGGGAAGAATTCTAAGGATCATTTTGACTGCCTCCAGAAGTTAGATCAGATGGCCAATGCAATTTGGTGCTAGGCCTTTCCCTTTAGGTTTTACCCCAACAATGTTTTCATTAGTTTCGCTCACTCTCGAAATCAAGCATTTTACAGCAGGTTGGAGCACCCTGTATCTCAGCACAGGAATAAGGTAGGGAAGAATTCAAATACTCATTTTGACTGCCTCCAGAAGTTAGATCAGATGGCCAATGCAATTTGGTGCTAGGCCTTTCCCTTTAGGTTTTACCCCAACAATGTTTTCATTAGTTTCGCTCACTCTCGAAATCAAGCATTTTACAGCAGGTTGGAGCAGCCTGTATCTCAGCACAGGAATAAGGTAGGGAAGAATTCTAAGGATCATTTTGACTGCCTCCAGAAGTTAGATCAGATGGCAAATTGGATTTGGTGCTAGGTCTTTCCCTTTAGGTTTTACCCCAACAATGTTTTCATTAGTTTCGCTCACTCTCGAAATCAAGCATTTTACAGCAGGTTGGAGCAGCCTGTATCTCAGCACAGGAATAAGGTAGGGAAGAATTCTAAGGATCATTTTGACTGCCTCCAGAAGGTAGATCAGATGGCCAATGCAATTTGGTGCTAGGCCTTTCCCTTTAGGTTTTACCCCAACAATGTTTTCATTAGTTTCGCTCACTCTCGAAATCAAGCATTTTACAGCAGGTTGGAGCAGCCTGTATCTCAGCACAGTAATAAGGTAGGGAAGAATTCAAATACTCATTTTGACTGCCTCCAGAAGTTAGATCAGATGGCCAATGCAATTTGGTGCTAGGCCTTTCCCTTTAGGTTTTACCCCAACAATGTTTTCATTAGTTTCGCTCACTCTCGAAATCAAGCATTTTACAGCAGGTTGGAGCAGCCTGTATCTCAGCACAGGAATAAGGTAGGGAAGAATTCAAATACTCATTTTGACTGCCTCCAGAAGTTAGATCAGATGGCCAATGCAATTTGGTGCTAGGCCTTTCCCTTTAGGTTTTACCCCAACAATGTTTTCATTAGTTTCGCTCACTCTCGAAATCAAGCATTTTACAGCAGGTTGGAGCAGCCTGTATCTCAGCACAGGAATAAGGTAGGGAAGAATTCTAAGGATCATTTTGACTGCCTCCAGAAGTTAGATCAGATGGCCAATGGAATTTGGTGCTAGGTCTTTCCCTTTAGGTTTTACCCCAACAATGTTTTCATTAGTTTCGCTCACTCTCGAAATCAAGCATTTTACAGCAGGTTGGAGCAGCCTGTATCTCAGCACAGGAATAAGGTAGGGAAGAATTCTAAGGATCATTTTGACTGCCTCCAGAAGTTAGATCAGATGGCAAATTGGATTTGGTGCTAGGTCTTTCCCTTTAGGTTTTACCCCAACAATGTTTTCATTAGTTTCGCTCACTCTCGAAATCAAGCATTTTACAGCAGGTTGGAGCAGCCTGTATCTCAGCACAGGAATAAGGTAGGGAAGAATTCTAAGGATCATTTTGACTGCCTCCAGAAGTTAGATCAGATGGCAAATTGGATTTGGTGCTAGGCCTTTCCCTTTAGGTTTTACCCCAACAATGTTTTCATTAGTTTCGCTCACTCTCGAAATCAAGCATTTTACAGCAGGTTGGAGCAGCCTGTATCTCAGCACAGGAATAAGGTAGGGAAGAATTCTAAGGATCATTTTGACTGCCTCCAGAAGTTAGATCAGATGGCAAATTGGATTTGGTGCTAGGTCTTTCCCTTTAGGTTTTACCCCAACAATGTTTTCATTAGTTTCGCTCACTCTCGAAATCAAGCATTTTACAGCAGGTTGGAGCAGCCTGTATCTCAGCACAGTAATAAGGTAGGGAAGAATTCTAAGGATCATTTTGACTGCCTCCAGAAGTTAGATCAGATGGCCAATGCAATTTGGTGCTAGGTCTTTCCCTTTAGGTTTTACCCCAACAATGTTTTCATTAGTTTCGCTCACTCTCGAAATCAAGCATTTTACAGCAGGTTGGAGCAGCCTGTATCTCAGCACAGGAATAAGGTAGGGAAGAATTCTAAGGATCATTTTGACTGCCTCCAGAAGTTAGATCAGATGGCAAATTGGATTTGGTGCTAGGTCTTTCCCTTTAGGTTTTACCCCAACAATGTTTTCATTAGTTTCGCTCACTCTCGAAATCAAGCATTTTACAGCAGGTTGGAGCAGCCTGTATCTCAGCACAGGAATAAGGTAGGGAAGAATTCTAAGGATCATTTTGACTGCCTCCAGAAGTTAGATCAGATGGCCAATGGAATTTGGTGCTAGGTCTTTCCCTTTAGGTTTTACCCCAACAATGTTTTCATTAGTTTCGCTCACTCTCGAAATCAAGCATTTTACAGCAGGTTGGAGCAGCCTGTATCTCAGCACAGGAATAAGGTAGGGAAGAATTCTAAGGATCATTTTGACTGCCTCCAGAAGTTAGATCAGATGGCAAATTGGATTTGGTGCTAGGTCTTTCCCTTTAGGTTTTACCCCAACAATGTTTTCATTAGTTTCGCTCACTCTCGAAATCAAGCATTTTACAGCAGGTTGGAGCAGCCTGTATCTCAGCACAGGAATAAGGTAGGGAAGAATTCAAATACTCATTTTGACTGCCTCCAGAAGTTAGATCAGATGGCCAATGCAATTTGGTGCTAGGCCTTTCCCTTTAGGTTTTACCCCAACAATGTTTTCATTAGTTTCGCTCACTCTCGAAATCAAGCATTTTACAGCAGGTTGGAGCAGCCTGTATCTCAGCACAGGAATAAGGTAGGGAAGAATTCTAAGGATCATTTTGACTGCCTCCAGAAGTTAGATCAGATGGCAAATTGGATTTGGTGCTAGGTCTTTCCCTTTAGGTTTTACCCCAACAATGTTTTCATTAGTTTCGCTCACTCTCGAAATCAAGCATTTTACAGCAGGTTGGAGCAGCCTGTATCTCAGCACAGGAATAAGGTAGGGAAGAATTCTAAGGATCATTTTGACTGCCTCCAGAAGGTAGATCAGATGGCCAATGCAATTTGGTGCTAGGCCTTTCCCTTTAGGTTTTACCCCAACAATGTTTTCATTAGTTTCGCTCACTCTCGAAATCAAGCATTTTACAGCAGGTTGGAGCAGCCTGTATCTCAGCACAGTAATAAGGTAGGGAAGAATTCTAAGGATCATTTTGACTGCCTCCAGAAGTTAGATCAGATGGCCAATGCAATTTGGTGCTAGGCCTTTCCCTTTAGGTTTTACCCCAACAATGTTTTCATTAGTTTCGCTCACTCTCGAAATCAAGCATTTTACAGCAGGTTGGAGCAGCCTGTATCTCAGCACAGGAATAAGGTAGGGAAGAATTCAAATACTCATTTTGACTGCCTCCAGAAGTTAGATCAGATGGCCAATGCAATTTGGTGCTAGGCCTTTCCCTTTAGGTTTTACCCCAACAATGTTTTCATTAGTTTCGCTCACTCTCGAAATCAAGCATTTTACAGCAGGTTGGAGCAGCCTGTATCTCAGCACAGGAATAAGGTAGGGAAGAATTCTAAGGATCATTTTGACTGCCTCCAGAAGTTAGATCAGATGGCCAATGGAATTTGGTGCTAGGTCTTTCCCTTTAGGTTTTACCCCAACAATGTTTTCATTAGTTTCGCTCACTCTCGAAATCAAGCATTTTACAGCAGGTTGGAGCAGCCTGTATCTCAGCACAGGAATAAGGTAGGGAAGAATTCTAAGGATCATTTTGACTGCCTCCAGAAGTTAGATCAGATGGCAAATTGGATTTGGTGCTAGGTCTTTCCCTTTAGGTTTTACCCCAACAATGTTTTCATTAGTTTCGCTCACTCTCGAAATCAAGCATTTTACAGCAGGTTGGAGCAGCCTGTATCTCAGCACAGGAATAAGGTAGGGAAGAATTCTAAGGATCATTTTGACTGCCTCCAGAAGTTAGATCAGATGGCCAATGCAATTTGGTGCTAGGCCTTTCCCTTTAGGTTTTACCCCAACAATGTTTTCATTAGTTTCGCTCACTCTCGAAATCAAGCATTTTACAGCAGGTTGGAGCAGCCTGTATCTCAGCACAGGAATAAGGTAGGGAAGAATTCTAAGGATCATTTTGACTGCCTCCAGAAGTTAGATCAGATGGCAAATTGGATTTGGTGCTAGGTCTTTCCCTTTAGGTTTTACCCCAACAATGTTTTCATTAGTTTCGCTCACTCTCGAAATCAAGCATTTTACAGCAGGTTGGAGCAGCCTGTATCTCAGCACAGGAATAAGGTAGGGAAGAATTCTAAGGATCATTTTGACTGCCTCCAGAAGTTAGATCAGATGGCCAATGCAATTTGGTGCTAGGCCTTTCCCTTTAGGTTTTACCCCAACAATGTTTTCATTAGTTTCGCTCACTCTCGAAATCAAGCATTTTACAGCAGGTTGGAGCAGCCTGTATCTCAGCACAGGAATAAGGTAGGGAAGAATTCAAATACTCATTTTGACTGCCTCCAGAAGTTAGATCAGATGGCCAATGCAATTTGGTGCTAGGCCTTTCCCTTTAGGTTTTACCCCAACAATGTTTTCATTAGTTTCGCTCACTCTCGAAATCAAGCATTTTACAGCAGGTTGGAGCAGCCTGTATCTCAGCACAGGAATAAGGTAGGGAAGAATTCTAAGGATCATTTTGACTGCCTCCAGAAGTTAGATCAGATGGCCAATGCAATTTGGTGCTAGGCCTTTCCCTTTAGGTTTTACCCCAACAATGTTTTCATTAGTTTCGCTCACTCTCGAAATCAAGCATTTTACAGCAGGTTGGAGCAGCCTGTATCTCAGCACAGGAATAAGGTAGGGAAGAATTCTAAGGATCATTTTGACTGCCTCCAGAAGTTAGATCAGATGGCCAATGCAATTTGGTGCTAGGCCTTTCCCTTTAGGTTTTACCCCAACAATGTTTTCATTAGTTTCGCTCACTCTCGAAATCAAGCATTTTACAGCAGGTTGGAGCAGCCTGTATCTCAGCACAGGAATAAGGTAGGGAAGAATTCTAAGGATCATTTTGACTGCCTCCAGAAGTCAGATCAGATGGCCAATGCAATTTGGTGCTAGGCCTTTCCCTTTAGGTTTTACCCCAACAATGTTTTCATTAGTTTCGCTCACTCTCGAAATCAAGCATTTTACAGCAGGTTGGAGCAGCCTGTATCTCAGCACAGGAATAAGGTAGGGAAGAATTCTAAGGATCATTTTGACTGCCTCCAGAAGTTAGATCAGATGGCAAATTGGATTTGGTGCTAGGTCTTTCCCTTTAGGTTTTACCCCAACAATGTTTTCATTAGTTTCGCTCACTCTCGAAATCAAGCATTTTACAGCAGGTTGGAGCAGCCTGTATCTCAGCACAGGAATAAGGTAGGGAAGAATTCTAAGGATCATTTTGACTGCCTCCAGAAGGTAGATCAGATGGCCAATGCAATTTGGTGCTAGGCCTTTCCCTTTAGGTTTTACCCCAACAATGTTTTCTTTAGTTTCTCTCACTCTCGAAATCAAGCATTTTACAGCAGGTTGGAGCAGCCTGTATCTCAGCACAGGAATAAGGTAGGGAAGAATTCTAAGGATCATTTTGACTGCCTCCAGAAGTTAGATCAGATGGCAAATTGGATTTGGTGCTAGGTCTTTCCCTTTAGGTTTTACCCCAACAATGTTTTCATTAGTTTCGCTCACTCTCGAAATCAAGCATTTTACAGCAGGTTGGAGCAGCCTGTATCTCAGCACAGGAATAAGGTAGGGAAGAATTCTAAGGATCATTTTGACTGCCTCCAGAAGTTAGATCAGATGGCAAATTGGATTTGGTGCTAGGTCTTTCCCTTTAGGTTTTACCCCAACAATGTTTTCATTAGTTTCGCTCACTCTCGAAATCAAGCATTTTACAGCAGGTTGGAGCAGCCTGTATCTCAGCACAGGAATAAGGTAGGGAAGAATTCTAAGGATCATTTTGACTGCCTCCAGAAGGTAGATCAGATGGCCAATGCAATTTGGTGCTAGGCCTTTCCCTTTAGGTTTTACCCCAACAATGTTTTCTTTAGTTTCTCTCACTCTCGAAATCAAGCATTTTACAGCAGGTTGGAGCAGCCTGTATCTCAGCACAGGAATAAGGTAGGGAAGAATTCTAAGGATCATTTTGACTGCCTCCAGAAGTTAGATCAGATGGCAAATTGGATTTGGTGCTAGGTCTTTCCCTTTAGGTTTTACCCCAACAATGTTTTCATTAGTTTCGCTCACTCTCGAAATCAAGCATTTTACAGCAGGTTGGAGCAGCCTGTATCTCAGCACAGGAATAAGGTAGGGAAGAATTCTAAGGATCATTTTGACTGCCTCCAGAAGTTAGATCAGATGGCCAATGCAATTTGGTGCTAGGCCTTTCCCTTTAGGTTTTACCCCAACAATGTTTTCATTAGTTTCGCTCACTCTCGAAATCAAACATTTTACAGCAGGTTGGAGCAGCCTGTATCTCAGCACAGTAATAAGGTAGGGAAGAATTCTAAGGATCATTTTGACTGCCTCCAGAAGTTAGATCAGATGGCCAATGCAATTTGGTGCTAGGCCTTTCCCTTTAGGTTTTACCCCAACAATGTTTTCATTAGTTTCGCTCACTCTCGAAATCAAGCATTTTACAGCAGGTTGGAGCAGCCTGTATCTCAGCACAGGAATAAGGTAGGGAAGAATTCAAATACTCATTTTGACTGCCTCCAGAAGTTAGATCAGATGGCCAATGCAATTTGGTGCTAGGCCTTTCCCTTTAGGTTTTACCCCAACAATGTTTTCATTAGTTTCGCTCACTCTCGAAATCAAGCATTTTACAGCAGGTTGGAGCAGCCTGTATCTCAGCACAGGAATAAGGTAGGGAAGAATTCAAATACTCATTTTGACTGCCTCCAGAAGTTAGATCAGATGGCCAATGCAATTTGGTGCTAGGCCTTTCCCTTTAGGTTTTACCCCAACAATGTTTTCATTAGTTTCGCTCACTCTCGAAATCAAGCATTTTACAGCAGGTTGGAGCAGCCTGTATCTCAGCACAGGAATAAGGTAGGGAAGAATTCTAAGGATCATTTTGACTGCCTCCAGAAGTTAGATCAGATGGCAAATTGGATTTGGTGCTAGGTCTTTCCCTTTAGGTTTTACCCCAACAATGTTTTCATTAGTTTCGCTCACTCTCGAAATCAAGCATTTTACAGCAGGTTGGAGCAGCCTGTATCTCAGCACAGGAATAAGGTAGGGAAGAATTCTAAGGATCATTTTGACTGCCTCCAGAAGTTAGATCAGATGGCCAATGCAATTTGGTGCTAGGCCTTTCCCTTTAGGTTTTACCCCAACAATGTTTTCATTAGTTTCGCTCACTCTCGAAATCAAGCATTTTACAGCAGGTTGGAGCAGCCTGTATCTCAGCACAGGAATAAGGTAGGGAAGAATTCTAAGGATCATTTTGACTGCCTCCAGAAGTTAGATCAGATGGCAAATTGGATTTGGTGCTAGGTCTTTCCCTTTAGGTTTTACCCCAACAATGTTTTCATTAGTTTCGCTCACTCTCGAAATCAAGCATTTTACAGCAGGTTGGAGCAGCCTGTATCTCAGCACAGGAATAAGGTAGGGAAGAATTCTAAGGATCATTTTGACTGCCTCCAGAAGTTAGATCAGATGGCCAATGCAATTTGGTGCTAGGCCTTTCCCTTTAGGTTTTACCCCAACAATGTTTTCATTAGTTTCGCTCACTCTCGAAATCAAGCATTTTACAGCAGGTTGGAGCAGCCTGTATCTCAGCACAGGAATAAGGTAGGGAAGAATTCTAAGGATCATTTTGACTGCCTCCAGAAGTTAGATCAGATGGCCAATGCAATTTGGTGCTAGGCCTTTCCCTTTAGGTTTTACCCCAACAATGTTTTCATTAGTTTCGCTCACTCTCGAAATCAAGCATTTTACAGCAGGTTGGAGCAGCCTGTATCTCAGCACAGGAATAAGGTAGGGAAGAATTCAAATACACATTTTGACTGCCTCCAGAAGTTAGATCAGATGGCCAATGCAATTTGGTGCTAGGCCTTTCCCTTTAGGTTTTACCCCAACAATGTTTTCATTAGTTTCGCTCACTCTCGAAATCAAGCATTTTACAGCAGGTTGGAGCAGCCTGTATCTCAGCACAGGAATAAGGTAGGGAAGAATTCTAAGGATCATTTTGACTGCCTCCAGAAGTTAGATCAGATGGCAAATTGGATTTGGTGCTAGGTCTTTCCCTTTAGGTTTTACCCCAACAATGTTTTCATTAGTTTCGCTCACTCTCGAAATCAAGCATTTTACAGCAGGTTGGAGCAGCCTGTATCTCAGCACAGGAATAAGGTAGGGAAGAATTCTAAGGATCATTTTGACTGCCTCCAGAAGTTAGATCAGATGGCCAATGCAATTTGGTGCTAGGCCTTTCCCTTTAGGTTTTACCCCAACAATGTTTTCATTAGTTTCGCTCACTCTCGAAATCAAGCATTTTACAGCAGGTTGGAGCAGCCTGTATCTCAGCACAGGAATAAGGTAGGGAAGAATTCTAAGGATCATTTTGACTGCCTCCAGAAGTTAGATCAGATGGCAAATTGGATTTGGTGCTAGGTCTTTCCCTTTAGGTTTTACCCCAACAATGTTTTCATTAGTTTCGCTCACTCTCGAAATCAAGCATTTTACAGCAGGTTGGAGCAGCCTGTATCTCAGCACAGGAATAAGGTAGGGAAGAATTCAAATACTCATTTTGACTGCCTCCAGAAGTTAGATCAGATGGCCAATGCAATTTGGTGCTAGGCCTTTCCCTTTAGGTTTTACCCCAACAATGTTTTCATTAGTTTCGCTCACTCTCGAAATCAAGCATTTTACAGCAGGTTGGAGCAGCCTGTATCTCAGCACAGGAATAAGGTAGGGAAGAATTCAAAGGATCATTTTGACTGCCTCCAGAAGTTAGATCAGATGGCAAATTGGATTTGGTGCTAGGTCTTTCCCTTTAGGTTTTACCCCAACAATGTTTTCATTAGTTTCGCTCACTCTCGAAATCAAGCATTTTACAGCAGGTTGGAGCAGCCTGTATCTCAGCACAGGAATAAGGTAGGGAAGAATTCTAAGGATCATTTTGACTGCCTCCAGAAGGTAGATCAGATGGCCAATGCAATTTGGTGCTAGGCCTTTCCCTTTAGGTTTTACCCCAACAATGTTTTCATTAGTTTCGCTCACTCTCGAAATCAAGCATTTTACAGCAGGTTGGAGCAGCCTGTATCTCAGCACAGGAATAAGGTAGGGAAGAATTCTAAGGATCATTTTGACTGCCTCCAGAAGTTAGATCAGATGGCAAATTGGATTTGGTGCTAGGTCTTTCCCTTTAGGTTTTACCCCAACAATGTTTTCATTAGTTTCGCTCACTCTCGAAATCAAGCATTTTACAGCAGGTTGGAGCAGCCTGTATCTCAGCACAGGAATAAGGTAGGGAAGAATTCTAAGGATCATTTTGACTGCATCCAGAAGGTAGATCAGATGGCCAATGCAATTTGGTGCTAGGCCTTTCCCTTTAGGTTTTACCCCAACAATGTTTTCATTAGTTTCGCTCACTCTCGAAATCAAGCATTTTACAGCAGGTTGGAGCAGCCTGTATCTCAGCACAGTAATAAGGTAGGGAAGAATTCTAAGGATCATTTTGACTGCCTCCAGAAGTTAGATCAGATGGCCAATGCAATTTGGTGCTAGGCCTTTCCCTTTAGGTTTTACCCCAACAATGTTTTCATTAGTTTCGCTCACTCTCGAAATCAAGCATTTTACAGCAGGTTGGAGCAGCCTGTATCTCAGCACAGGAATAAGGTAGGGAAGAATTCAAATACTCATTTTGACTGCCTCCAGAAGTTAGATCAGATGGCCAATGCAATTTGGTGCTAGGCCTTTCCCTTTAGGTTTTACCCCAACAATGTTTTCATTAGTTTCGCTCACTCTCGAAATCAAGCATTTTACAGCAGGTTGGAGCAGCCTGTATCTCAGCACAGGAATAAGGTAGGGAAGAATTCAAATACTCATTTTGACTGCCTCCAGAAGTTAGATCAGATGGCCAATGCAATTTGGTGCTAGGCCTTTCCCTTTCGGTTTTACCCCAACAATGTTTTCATTAGTTTCGCTCACTCTCGAAATCAAGCATTTTACAGCAGGTTGGAGCAGCCTGTATCTCAGCACAGGAATAAGGTAGGGAAGAATTCTAAGGATCATTTTGACTGCCTCCAGAAGTTAGATCAGATGGCAAATTGGATTTGGTGCTAGGTCTTTCCCTTTAGGTTTTACCCCAACAATGTTTTCATTAGTTTCGCTCACTCTCGAAATCAAGCATTTTACAGCAGGTTGGAGCAGCCTGTATCTCAGCACAGGAATAAGGTAGGGAAGAATTCTAAGGATCATTTTGACTGCCTCCAGAAGTTAGATCAGATGGCAAATTGGATTTGGTGCTAGGCCTTTCCCTTTAGGTTTTACCCCAACAATGTTTTCATTAGTTTCGCTCACTCTCGAAATCAAGCATTTTACAGCAGGTTGGAGCAGCCTGTATCTCAGCACAGGAATAAGGTAGGGAAGAATTCTAAGGATCATTTTGACTGCCTCCAGAAGTTAGATCAGATGGCAAATTGGATTTGGTGCTAGGTCTTTCCCTTTAGGTTTTACCCCAACAATGTTTTCATTAGTTTCGCTCACTCTCGAAATCAAGCATTTTACAGCAGGTTGGAGCAGCCTGTATCTCAGCACAGTAATAAGGTAGGGAAGAATTCTAAGGATCATTTTGACTGCCTCCAGAAGTTAGATCAGATGGCCAATGCAATTTGGTGCTAGGTCTTTCCCTTTAGGTTTTACCCCAACAATGTTTTCATTAGTTTCGCTCACTCTCGAAATCAAGCATTTTACAGCAGGTTGGAGCAGCCTGTATCTCAGCACAGGAATAAGGTAGGGAAGAATTCTAAGGATCATTTTGACTGCCTCCAGAAGTTAGATCAGATGGCCAATGCAATTTGGTGCTAGGCCTTTCCCTTTAGGTTTTACCCCAACAATGTTTTCATTAGTTTCGCTCACTCTCGAAATCAAGCATTTTACAGCAGGTTGGAGCAGCCTGTATCTCAGCACAGGAATAAGGTAGGGAAGAATTCAAATACACATTTTGACTGCCTCCAGAAGTTAGATCAGATGGCCAATGCAATTTGGTGCTAGGCCTTTCCCTTTAGGTTTTACCCCAACAATGTTTTCATTAGTTTCGCTCACTCTCGAAATCAAGCATTTTACAGCAGGTTGGAGCAGCCTGTATCTCAGCACAGGAATAAGGTAGGGAAGAATTCTAAGGATCATTTTGACTGCCTCCAGAAGTTAGATCAGATGGCAAATTGGATTTGGTGCTAGGTCTTTCCCTTTAGGTTTTACCCCAACAATGTTTTCATTAGTTTCGCTCACGCTCGAAATCAAGCATTTTACAGCAGGTTGGAGCAGCCTGTATCTCAGCACAGGAATAAGGTAGGGAAGAATTCTAAGGATCATTTTGACTGCCTCCAGAAGTTAGATCAGATGGCCAATGCAATTTGGTGCTAGGCCTTTCCCTTTAGGTTTTACCCCAACAATGTTTTCATTAGTTTCGCTCACTCTCGAAATCAAGCATTTTACAGCAGGTTGGAGCAGCCTGTATCTCAGCACAGGAATAAGGTAGGGAAGAATTCTAAGGATCATTTTGACTGCCTCCAGAAGTTAGATCAGATGGCAAATTGGATTTGGTGCTAGGTCTTTCCCTTTAGGTTTTACCCCAACAATGTTTTCATTAGTTTCGCTCACTCTCGAAATCAAGCATTTTACAGCAGGTTGGAGCAGCCTGTATCTCAGCACAGGAATAAGGTAGGGAAGAATTCTAAGGATCATTTTGACTGCCTCCAGAAGTTAGATCAGATGGCAAATTGGATTTGGTGCTAGGTCTTTCCCTTTAGGTTTTACCCCAACAATGTTTTCATTAGTTTCGCTCACTCTCGAAATCAAGCATTTTACAGCAGGTTGGAGCAGCCTGTATCTCAGCACAGGAATAAGGTAGGGAAGAATTCTAAGGATCATTTTGACTGCCTCCAGAAGGTAGATCAGATGGCCTATGCAATTTGGTGCTAGGCCTTTCCCTTTAGGTTTTACCCCAACAATGTTTTCATTAGTTTCGCTCACTCTCGAAATCAAGCATTTTACAGCAGGTTGGAGCAGCCTGTATCTCAGCACAGGAATAAGGTAGGGAAGAATTCTAAGGATGATTTTGACTGCCTCCAGAAGTTAGATCAGATGGCCAATGCAATTTGGTGCTAGGCCTTTCCCTTTAGGTTTTACCCCAACAATGTTTTCATTAGTTTCGCTCACTCTCGAAATCAAGCATTTTACAGCAGGTTGGAGCAGCCTGTATCTCAGCACAGGAATAAGGTAGGGAAGAATTCAAATACTCATTTTGACTGCCTCCAGAAGTTAGATCAGATGGCCAATGCAATTTGGTGCTAGGCCTTTCCCTTTAGGTTTTACCCCAACAATGTTTTCATTAGTTTCGCTCACTCTCGAAATCAAGCATTTTACAGCAGGTTGGAGCAGCCTGTATCTCAGCACAGGAATAAGGTAGGGAAGAATTCTAAGGATCATTTTGACTGCCTCCAGAAGTTAGATCAGATGGCAAATTGGATTTGGTGCTAGGTCTTTCCCTTTAGGTTTTACCCCAACAATGTTTTCATTAGTTTCGCTCACTCTCGAAATCAAGCATTTTACAGCAGGTTGGAGCAGCCTGTATCTCAGCACAGGAATAAGGTAGGGAAGAATTCTAAGGATCATTTTGACTGCCTCCAGAAGTTAGATCAGATGGCCAATGCAATTTGGTGCTAGGCCTTTCCCTTTAGGTTTTACCCCAACAATGTTTTCATTAGTTTCGCTCACTCTCGAAATCAAGCATTTTACAGCAGGTTGGAGCAGCCTGTATCTCAGCACAGGAATAAGGTAGGGAAGAATTCTAAGGATCATTTTGACTGCCTCCAGAAGGTAGATCAGATGGCCAATGCAATTTGGTGCTAGGCCTTTCCCTTTAGGTTTTACCCCAACAATGTTTTCATTAGTTTCGCTCACTCTCGAAATCAAGCATTTTACAGCAGGTTGGAGCAGCCTGTATCTCAGCACAGGAATAAGGTAGGGAAGAATTCTAAGGATTATTTTGACTGCCTCCAGAAGGTAGATCAGATGGCCAATGCAATTTGGTGCTAGGTCTTTCCCTTTAGGTTTTACCCCAACAATGTTTTCATTAGTTTCGCTCACTCTCGAAATCAAGCATTTTACAGCAGGTTGGAGCAGCCTGTATCTCAGCACAGGAATAAGGTAGGGAAGAATTCTAAGGATCATTTTGACTGCCTCCAGAAGTTAGATCAG